>NC_136935.1:26302757-26360257 GCF_949987615.1 Pollachius pollachius
GATCCTGCCGACACTCGTAACACACAGAGTGGGTCGCAGGCTTTACTAAACGAAACCAGTTTAATTTAGTATATCATCTGGGATCCAGCAGTCCTACTCTGTTCTTGCACATTTTCTGGAGGGAGAGCGAGAGAGGGGGGTGGCAGGGGGGCTACCTGAGCAACCCCTGGAGTGTCTATATATATTTATATATATGTCATATATATATATATGCTATATACAAATGCTATACTCCACCTAGTTGACTTTAAGTGGGCTCCTCCAGGCAGAGGTCGCAGGGGGATGTTAAAGTTTTTAGACAATAATAGATGACCTGCACTGTGTGTGGTGATGGCTGGTCTAACCTGTGCACACTGATAACTCAGTGCACCGGTGACTCACCAGTGGTGTGCCCCAGAGTCCAATCAGACTCTGGGGCTGGGGGAACCATCATCCACACACACTCCCAAACACACACACACACATATATCGATATCTATATCGATCTATCAACGGACAGCGTGTGTTGCTCGAACTTGTTGGCACCTTTCAGACGTCTCAGTACCCCAACGGAGCACTGAGATGAGTATGGCTCAATACGGCTCAGTCGGGATCATGCCCACTTTTGGCGATGGAAACGCAAACCGTCCCCTCCCTTTGCATACTGAACCAACCCGCAACCGCCGGTGGAAATGCACCATAACAGGAGTGTGGAGGAACAGGCTACACTGTGGAGCTCTAAGAGGAGTGTGGAGGAACAGGGCTCCACTGTGGAGCTCTTAAAGGAGTGTGCAGGAGCAGGGCTCCACTGTGGAGCTCTAAGAGGAGTGTTGAGGAACAGGTCTCCACTGTGGAGCTCTGAGAGGAGTGTGGAGGAACAGGGCTATGTTCACAGCCCTGCCTATTTGAGGAGCTCCACCTCTGGGAACAGATCCGCTGTTACGCTGCTATACAACTCTGGCCATTTTTTTCAGATTACATTTCAGCCGTCTTCTCAATGGGCCGATATCATCAGAGCGCCATGAGGGGATGTGATTGAAAAAACATGGACCTTCATCATTTGAAATGATTTTGAATTTAAGTGATGTCTGAAGCGCAAATTTCATTTTAGAAAGTTTAATATGGTTCTTATTAAAGCTATATAGAAAAAAATGAGCAGGACACTATTTTATTCACTTAAAATGTGATTCAGTAATCTTATGTGTTTGCAAAACATGAACTATTTTAATGTTGAAGAGCTGAAGATTAGTGTTGGTGTTAACGTGTTCCTCCAAGGTTAGGGTCAGGCTCCCAGGATCCTGGTTTGAGGTGAGGCCTGCCTCAGACCTTGAAGCCCTTCACAGCGTACTGCTGCTTGAGGGCTTTGGAACAACTAGGACTAGGACTGCAAACCAGAGCGGGCTATTCAGCATCGAGGCATATCATCCCCTAAATGTCAGCGTGAAGAATCTGCTGTTATCCTAACCAGCAATTTTAATATTGACTCGGCCACGACACGGAATGACATTTTCATATTTCATAGCTCCACATGCATCATTTATCTGTGGGTTGTACGTCTAATCTAGTCATAAACACATTCATACATCAAGGCCTCGCCATGACAGCTTCACCTGCATGCTCACCTTCATCCATCGTGTTTCTTCTTGATTAACAATCAATTCAAGACTCATGTAGATAATTCAAATGAACGCCAAATCAGACCTGATGTATGCAGACCTGGATCAATATGCAGCGAACAACAGATTCCATCGTCATGTCCAATCTGATCGATCAATGAAACGGCAGCACCGCCCCCCCGGTCCGACCCACAGACCAGACCCCCCTGGTCCGACCCCCAGAGCAGACCCAGGTCACCCCAGTCCGACCCACAGACCACAGACCGACCCACAGACCACACCGAGTACCCCGCCATTCCGACCCACAGACCCTCTCCCCCCCGGTCCGACCCCCAGACCACACCAAGGTCCTGGGTCTGGTCCTGCTCCTGTCCCCTGTCTGTGTGCAGGCGTCGTCACACAGACACGAGTCAAACCTGGACTTGGGACCTCCCATCAGGCGTGTCACCGGTCGGTTGAGCTACTGCGAGCAATAACACACAGACCCCCTGCCTCGCCCAGCCCTCCATACCACCCCCCACTTCCTGTGGTGCCGTGGTCGCCTTGTAAGTGACAGAAACGACACGGGACCAAACAAAAAGGACAGCGGGGGCAGCCCCAGTGGAGCATGGGATTCATATTGACGTGTGTTTACAGCTGTGCTTTTGGACCACCGCGCCAGGGGTCGTACAGGGGCCATCCAGGGGCCGGCGGGAATGGATGCACTCACACTATACAACAGATGCAAGTGTGTGTATGGTGCACCCAATCAAACACATGTGTACACACTAACATGCATTCACACATGCCTACACGATCACAAAAACACATGCACATACAACCACACACACACACTCATAAAATGTCCCACACGTTGACGTTCACGTTCACACATGGTCTCCTTCTACGTTGAGTACGGGCATACAAACAGCTGTACATATGAAAGAGACATGACTGAAGACGGTCATGATAACATGCCTCTGCGATCACCTGACAGCAGCTTCTGCAGTCTGAACCCTAGGACGTCATTAGCGGTCGGACACTACGTGGCCTGAATGCTGAGACTTCTCTCTGCAGAGCGCCATGCATGTCTGTGAGCGTGTGTGGACGAATCTGATCAGGTATGATTGTATTAACTTCTCTCTCTGTATCCTTCACCTTCACCCCTCCCATCAGATGGCTAACCCATCTTGGAACATGTTTATGAGCAGAGATGTGTAGGACCTGGCCCAGGGGCACAAGGGCAACACACTGTGTACACACTGTGTGTGTGTGTGTGTGTGTGTGTGTGTGTGTGTGTGTGTGTGTGTGTGTGTGTGTGTGTGTGAATCAACATCCCTATGGCCTTGCTTGTATGTTGTCACTCAGACAGAGTTATGGCCTCCCGCCCAAACTCATGTGTTACTGTGAAAGTCTATGTCTGTTTGTGAAGTGTGTACTGTGTGTGTTTCTCTATGTGCGTGTATTTCTGTGTGTTTTGTGTGCGTGTTTTTTCTGTACGTGTGTGCGTGTGTGTGAGGGATTGGAGGAACACAGCATGTAGGTGATTCACTGTCGTACCCATAGGGCAGAGAAGTGAAAGAGACCGATCAAGGAGCTAATATATATATATATATATATATATATAGAGAGAGAGAGAGAGAGAGAGAGAGAGAGAGAGAGAGAGAGAGAGAGAGAGAGGAGAGAAAAAAAATTGAGAGGTCATAGAAGGAAAAAAAACGTTTTTCCTAAAAAAAAATAGGAAAAACGGTGAGAGATTCCTGAGGGTGTGCAAGGCACACAGTGAAGGATGAGTCATGATTGCAAACACACACAGCAACACACACACACAGCAACACACACACACACACACACACACACACACACACACACACACACATAGCAACACACATGCAGGCAAACACAAAGCCACACAAAAGGTCGCACACACTCACACACTGTGCAAAATTTGTCATCAGACGGTAAAACACATAACTTTTACCACATATTCAACCCCAACTGTATGAGACATTTAATATAATAATTAACCTTACTAACAAACCAACTCGCTGACTAAGTAGCAACCCATGAAGGACACATTAAAGCAATGTTCCCTGTGATGGTCTGCTGGTCATGAACACTGGAACAGCAGCCAGGTCATGACGTTGTTGCGGTGACGCCTCATTCAGGTTGAGTGTTGACCTGATCGTGTTGCAATTTAATTGACTGTTCGGGGAGAATGCATTCCAGATGCTCCCCTGCTGCTCATGATAAGGGAGGAACTCCATCACATACTCGATGTATAATGTAATCCACGTAATCGAATCGGTTGTGATATCTCTTTCCTCTTCCTGCTCTCTTCCCTTCTCCTTCCTCATTCCCTGCTCTTGAAATAGAGACGACATGCTAGACCGATGCACAAGGGAAAAACCTGAGAAAGAAAACGTGTCAATGAAATAAATTAATCAAGCCACCATGATGTGTCCTCCAGAGGGGGAGCATCTGTCTGATGTGTAAATATCTCATATGTAAATCTCAGACAGCAGATGCCATTGATAAAAGCAGGTGTTTGAAATAATGTAAAGGTCTCAGAGGAACGCCATGCTGTCAGGCAAACACTGTACGTTATCCTGGACTCAGAAAGGACTTGTGAGTACATGTGTCTCTGTATCCAATGTCCTCCTGCCCTTCATCTCCTCGTAGTGAGGAGGTCTCTATCCCATGTCCTCCTACCCTTCACCTCCTCGTAGTGAGGAGGTCTCTATCCCATTTCCTCCTACCCTTCACCTCCTCGTAGTGAGGAGGTCTCTATCCCATGTCGTCCTACCCTTACCTCCTCGTAGTTAGGAGATGTGGCGGTAAAAGAACAAGGCTCACCTCCTCGTAGTGAGGAAGTGAAGGATAGGGGGACATGAGACCACCTCCTCGTAGTGAGGAAGTGTATTCCATGTCCTCCTACCCTTCACCTCCTCGTAGTGAAGAGGTGTGGCGGTAAAAAGACAAGGCTCGTCCATTATCTGCATTTTAAGAAGCCAAATAATCGTCTTGATAAGATGGGTGTGTTTTAGAACGCATCCATGCATTTGATTTCCATGAACTTGCGGGACTTTTTTATTTGCTTTTAAATCACAATGACATCTGTTTTGTTTTCAGTAAATATGATGACACAATTAGTCGTGGCCATTCTGTGGACTAATGCAACAGCCATGCACTGTGACTGGAGGAGAAAACGATGGAAGAAATTACCCTACATTTTATGGCAAACTATGATTATTATTAGGCCTATATATCATATTGAAACATTAATGGTGGAAAGTAGCTGATCACCTCTCCCCTTTAAGTTAGGTTTGACACGTCGCCAGAAAGTCTAAAATGATGACTCTGTTCCTATCTTGTGTGCTGCCAGGTGTGGAAAATTATGCTGACACACACACACGTTCACCACTGCTCTGTACGTTATTTGTATGTTCAGTCATGTAATGTGTGTCTTGGATGGATGATTTACAAAAATGAACGCCATATGTGAATGAGAAACAGTATATTAGGAGAAGGTCGAGAATCATTCTCCAGTGTTTTTTGCGAACCACGAGAAACATCTGGAAGTATGTTTTTCAAGCCACTCGGCTTTGTTGTCGCCTGTTCGCAGGTAGCAATAAAGTCTTCTGTCATACTTGCTCCGGACTCCTCGATTCCTCATGCTCTCTTATTTAGTTGAAGTGAAAGAATTTGGTTATTTTCTACCACATAATTGGCGTCACAAACAGGATTGAAGAACAGAGACACGCCAACTGCTGTGCTGCAGGACGGGTTCGAACGAATCATGCAACAGAGCTCATCATAAAAAGGTAAGCAACGTTCTTACCATTATATAGGAAGTTGTGTGATCTGTTCCTGCCCTGTCTGAACGCTAAGCACAGGTAAAATGTCTCTTCAAATTAACGAACCATTGTTATAGGAAAAGGGAGAGAAAGAGAGGAGCCCTGGGAAAGATTGACATGTGTGCACACTAATCATGAATGCTCTGTGGTTTTGACTAACTAAAAAGCTTTGTGATTCTCAATTATTATGGGTTGTAGGCCTACAGTAAGTCCTGGACTCTACTTTCCCACTAGAACATATTGTAGGAAAGTTCCAATAGGACAGGGATTGCAGGCCCCTAGATCTACCCTCAGAACGAGGATTCTGGAGTGTGGTAGGTTTGTAGGGATCTTCTGAAAAAATTCTAATTGGAGTTTTGTCAGTTGGGAATTCAGAATTGCTATTGAATTCAGAGGTGTTTTTATTTGAGAAAATAAGTTTCCTGTTTGAAGTGCCGATTAGTTGGAGTTTTTAAATTCTGATTTGGGCCGATTGAACAGAGTTTTCTGATCTTGGATCGATTGAGTGAATTTTTAATCCAGATTTTGGGCCGATTTAACAGAATTTTCTGATCTTGGATCGCTTGAGTGAATTTTTAATTCTGATCTTGGTACTTTGAGGAAATAAGTTTCTTGTTTAAAGTTCTGGTTGAGTAGTTCAGAACTGGAATACTCTACCGTTCATGTTTTAAGCAAAAGGCCAGCTTCAACGCTCGCTCAACCTTTTTTTGTAATTAAAGACGAGTTAGTCACTAGTTCCACTCAGCATCTTGTACAACAAATTTGACAGTTTTTTACGATAAGCTATAAATGCATGAATCGTTTTATTTCTGTATTCAAACCGCAATAGGATTAAGTTACCTCGGAGACTTGTACGGCCCGTTTTCTTTTAGTTTATTCTGTCATAAATAAATTAGACGGACAGAGAATAATAAATTAGTCTGAAGTAAATGAACTTTCCTGGAGTAATCCAGTTCTGCGTTAACTGTGGTCAGAGAGGGTGGGGGCCCAGGAGCAGAGCAAGACTAAAAATAGCCCCATGGTGGATCCACATTCAAATCGGCATAAGTAAAAACAGCCAACGCCAGGGAGGAAGGCACTTTCAAAACGGCATAAGTAAAATGAAAGAATTAGACTAACGAGTAGAATAAACTCAAATAGATTGTATTAAAAATAGTGTTAATACACCTAAAAAATGAATATGGCACCGACGGCAGTGGGGATTTTGGGTAGAGACCGTCCAGAAGAGATAAAAAAGATCTCTGAGAAATGGGAAAATCGGACAGCAAAATCAGGCACAATATGGCCCGTGGGAGGGACTTTTGATGCAGTGATGTGTAGGGACATGGAGGTAATAATAAATTACAAAGCTAACAGAAGCAGAGAAAAGGCAGTAGAAAGGAAAAGGGAGGAGTAAGTACTAGCCTTGTTCCAAAAGGAGGGATAGAGATGGAGGAAGTTCAGAGAGATAAGGCAAGTAGAAGGAGAGAGAGACACACAGGGAGGGAAAGGCCCACCCATACACATGGACTGTTATGAATTAATTAGGAAAACAAGGGAAGAGTGGAATAGTGATAACAGTGACAGTGACAATGAGGACAACGATGGGAAAAGTGATAACGAGCAATTTAGCGAAGGGCCTCCACTAGGAAATAAGAAGACTAGAAGAGGAAAGAGGTCAGTGGAGAGTGAGAGGAAGAGAAGAACGAAGGGCAGAAATAAGGGAGAGAGCTTTAGTGCGAGTCCAGGGAAAGAAGAGGAGGGGGCTCAGCCCTGCTGCAATAAATCATTACAAAACTCCCTTGAGTCACATGAGGAGTACTTGAGTCACATGAGCAGCCTAGGAGATTGCATAGGGAGAGAAGAGCACCCGACACTTTTCCAGGAAATTATCCTATTCTAGTTAAAAGGACAACAGGCTTATTGTCAACTATGGAGTTCACGGGACTTGGAGGGAGTCATATCTAGGCTCCCTAACATACATAATGGGGACCCAACAAATGGATATAGGTACAATCACTATAGGGGACCCCAAGGACAGTATAGGTACAATCAACAACAGAGACCCCAAGGACAGTATAGGTACAATCAACAACATAGACCCAGAGGACAGTATACAAACAATCAATAGCAGGGATCCCAAGGGCAATGCAAAGGTCCTTTAATATGTTTTGGGTGCAACCGTGAAGGACATATAATAAATAAAAAGTTTGACTACTGACTAAATGTTCCCGGAACGTTAGGAAAGAAGAAGAAAAAGAGAAGGTTTTTGGAAGATTTGAGAGAGATGGGAATAGAAAAGAAACAGAGGAAGTTGGAAAAGTGTAAAAGGAATTGTTGGCCGGTAACGTTCTGAGAGAGAGGTTTGGATCGGTGACTCTGTGGTTCTGTGTGTTGCGACAACTTTGGAGCTTTTCCATCGCGTCGTAGCACCATGTGATATGAATCAATAGGTCTTGGTACACAAACCACTGGTGAAACACCAGCGCTCTGTGTTCAGAGGGAGACAGTATGTTGGGTAAGGGAGAGGATTGAGAGGATTCTGGATGTGATGAGTTTAATGTAAAGAACGCAGAGAGAGATGTTAGGGCCCAACCCAGAGGTGATGAATCAGGGAAGAGCCCTGTATTGGAGTTTTATAGTTAAATGGTGTTCACAGGATTTAGGCATAATTATCTAGACTCCGTAACATGAACAATTAGACAATTTATTAAAAAGTGATTGTATAATCTAGAGGTAATAATCGGCAATACTTAAAATTAGACTAAATAAGTACGATAAAATGTTCTCCAAATTTCTAATTCATGTTATCCACAGTAAAAAAGAAGGGGTTTAACTCGTGTGTGTCAGGGCCACAGAGAAAAGGGAGGTTACTCCCCTACTCAGAGTGGTGTAACACACAAGGGGCTACTGAAAGCATACTTCAGATAAAACAATAAGGTTAATTAGAAAATGGAAATAATGTATCGATTCGATGTTGACCAACGAAAAACTAGATAAAGACAACACGGAGAGACATGTTGGGTACATCAAAATATGGAAAACATCAAATGCAAGCAATAGGTAGGAGAGAAGAAGATTAGGTCATCCAATTTAAATAGTTAGTGTAGGACAATCGGGTAGAATAATGAAAGGAATTGTGATTATGAGTAACGGTTAACAAAGAAGTGAGTCGCCTAATATTGAAAATGCAAATTTTAATATTGTGATTTTTATTTTTATTTTACATCTCCTTAGTAAAGGACAACAGGTGGGTTAGCGCTACATCTGCTGAGAAGGGATCCTACATGCTAGGTTCTCAATTTACATTCAGAAGTAGTGGGTTTACCTGTCAAATGCCACTGCTACTGCTGCAACACTTTGACCTTTGGATTCACCCCATCACACACACAGGGTAATCGCCCTGATGTGTATCCATTTCACACATGCTTGGCTGCATGGATAACTGGGACTGAAGACTCTGTTTTCATCCCTCCACTTTGCAATCTGTACCGCCTTATGGGTGGTTGATTGTATCCCAGGCACGGCATCCTGCAATAAGCCAGTATGGAAGGCTGGTTAGCCAAAGACGGGTAAGATCCCACCTTGAAACCCAGGACAACCTAAGGCAGGCACAGTCACGATTACTTGGCAGAGTAACTGTGAGCACTGGCTCACTTGATCATGAAGTGACGAACTGCAACCATCATAGGAAGAGCCGGTTGGTGAGAGGTGGAGGAGGAACAGGAGTCAGATATGGCATTGGCCATGCGCAAGGAGGAAAAGTAATGAGAAATTAAAAGTGAGAAATTAAATCAAGGTGGATACTGTAATCAAAAAATTTGATTAGAGAGGTCATGGCAAGGTTTACGCTCAAAACAAAAAAGCAACAATCTATGCAAGAACCAAATAGAATTGGGTAGATGCACTACCACTAGAACTACTGAGTTATCACATGCAAGCTAATAGAATGACTCATCCAACCTTGCATGAAATGCTTATGGGTTGACTCATGCCTTCACCTACATTTTGAGGGCCCCATAAGGGACTTCCATTAGGGCAATTAGTAATAGAATTAAGGAAAATATATTTAAACAACTAACTGCTATACATGTGTTTGTATTCCAACAAGAGAAACACAAAAATCCAGAGCCAGATGCAGACACGCCCGGAGCCTACCAACTACCCCAGGACCAGGACCAGCCGAGCCAGGAGCAACAGCCATATGATGCAATCAAATAGCGGCAGGGTTTGAATCAATTCTGTTTTGGTGGTCCACCATTAACAAAAATGCTGATTGGATAAATTATATACTATAATCAGCAACGTTTTGTCAATTTTACCACGGATGCAGTCAAAGGACTATCAGAACAATTAGATGCCACCTCCCTAATGACCTATCAGAATAGGCTAGCCTTGGATTTGTATTGGCAGAATGGGGAGGGGTGTGTGGGATGATAGAGATGACATGTTGTGCTTTTATCCTCAACAACACAGCTCTGGTTTGGTCAGTGGCCAGGGCACTGGAAGGGTTACAGTCCCTCAGATTAGAATTGGCAGAGAACTTCGGCATTAATGACCCCTTCACAGGATGGATGGAGAGCCTGTGAGCAGTTAGCACTCCTGGAGCACCAAGGTGCCATTCAAGCATACATGGAGATCAAGTATGAACCTGTGAACACAGATGAGGATCCAACAGAGGGCCCGACCTGATCCTACTGGACAGTTGGGAACATGTGCCCTTGCCAAGGAGGGACGAACATTGGACGATTGGACGCCGGGAGGAGGCTCACGTGTGATGTGCTAGTAACCTCTCCATGAGAGCCGGCCTCGTGGTCTACATGGCCTGATGACAGCAAACAGGATCAACGACTACGACAATGCCCAAAACCCCCCACACACATACAGCGCACCAATACATGAAGATCACCTGAGTCATTCAATCTCTATGCATATCTGAAGGGAATTTTTGGATTTAAAATGTATTCTTATATCACATATTTCTGAAATATCAATTTACAATGCATACTTATGTTGATTGATTACTATGTGGGAATTTTAGGTAGAAATTTTGATATAATTGCATGCTGAATGGACTAAGAGTAGACATGGTATTCTTATGGTTTGAAAGGTTTTTATGATTTCATATGAACAAATTGCAGGGATCAAAATACTAGAATAATGTAGTACATTT
Source organism: Pollachius pollachius (assembly GCF_949987615.1). Taxonomy (NCBI): domain Eukaryota; kingdom Metazoa; phylum Chordata; class Actinopteri; order Gadiformes; family Gadidae; genus Pollachius; species Pollachius pollachius. The sequence continues at coordinate 26,313,341 of NC_136935.1, forward strand.
GGTAATGTCTTAAACGAGGTCAGGTTTTTTCTGATGACCAAATATGGTGCTAAAAACTAGTCTAACGGCCTGGCAAGTAGTCTCATAGTCTTATTTAAGTGACAGGGGAAGTATTACTGTTTTCTTTTTCTTGGGACTTTACAAGTCCCAAATGGGAGATATATGGAAGAAATTAACCCTATATTCCATGGCGAATTATGATTATTATCAGGCTATATATCATATGAATGTATTAATGGTGGAAAGCAGCTGATCACCTCTGCCCTATAAGTTAGGTTTGACACATCGCCAGAAAGAAAAAGAAATGATGACTCTGTTCCTATCTTGTGTGCTGCCAGGTGTGGAAAATTATGCTGACACACACACACGTGTGTATGTTCAGTCATGTAATGTGTGTCTTGGATGGATGATTTACAAAAATGAAGGCCATATGTGAACGAGAAACAGTATATTAGGAGCAGGATGAGAATCATTCTGCAGTGTGTTTTGGCAGAAATAAAGTCTTCTGTCATACTTGCTCCGGACTCCTCGATTCCTCATGCTCTCTTATTTAGTTGCAGTAATAGAATTCTGTTATTTTCTACCACAAAACGTTTAGATAAGAATGGAATTCACCAGCCCTCGGGTGCCTGTCTGCTGCTAGACAGAAAAACACTGCCAGACAGTCAATACCTTATTTTTTGTAATGTCATTAACTTTCAACCAATCCGATGTCAGCCTGGTTCTCAACACCAGCATCGGGGAGGCGCTACCTCTCATGAAGAACTCCCTAAATCTTTCTGGGTCTAGGTGAATTTTTATTTTCCTCTTTCTTCATCTCTCCTTTGAACAGAACAAAGGAGAAATAAATATGATTCATTGGAGCCACGCCAAGGACCCCCTGTCTCTGTGTCTGGCCCCCTCCCCTCTCTCCATCTGACGTTGAGAAATTGGACGGGAAGTCGTTCCCTGTGTCAGAGCCTAGTCCTCCGTAATCTCTTACAGTTTGGATGATGGATTGGGCAGCGGAAACTGAGGCGTCTTGGAGGTCAGAGTGTGGTTTACCCTCCCACATCCAGGCCCACAAAACAACTATTTAGTCAGCCACCAATTGTGCAAGTTCTCCCACTTAAAAAGATGAGAGAGGCCTGTAATTTTCATCATAGGTAAACCTCAGATATGAGAGCCAAAATGAAAAAAAAAATCTAGAAAATCACATTGTCTGATTTTTAAAGAATTTATTTGCAAATTATGGTGGAAAATAAGTATTTGGTCAATAACAAAAGGTCATCTCAATACTTTGTTACATGCCCTTTGTTGGCAATGACAGAGGTCAAACGTTTTCTGTGAGTCTTTACAAGGTTTTCACACACTGCTGCTGGTATTTTGGCCCATTCCTCCATCCAGATCTCCTCTAGAGCAGTGATGTTTTTGGGCCACACAGACTTTCAACTCCCTCCAAAGATTTTCTATGGGGTTGAGATCTGGAGACTGGCTAGGCCACTCCAGGACCTTGAAATGCTTCTTACGAAGCCACTCCTTCATTGCCCGGGCGGTGTGTTTGGAGTCATTGTCATGCTGAAAGACCCAGTCACGTTTCATCTTCAGTGCCCTTGCTGATGGAAGGAGGTTTTCACTCAAAATCTCACGATACATGGCCCCATTCATTCTTTCCGTCATACGGATCAGACGTCCTGGTCCCTTGGCAGAAAAACAGCCCCAAAGCATGATGTTTCCACCCCCATGCTTCACTGTAGGTATGGTGTTCTTTGGATGCAACTCAGCATTTTTTCTCCTCCAAACACGACGAGTTGAGTTTTTACCAAAAAGTTCTATTTTGGTTTCATCTGACCATATGACATTCTCCCAATCCTGTTCTGGATCATCCAAATGCTCTCTAGCAAACTTCAAACGGGCCCGGATATGCACTGGCTTTAGCAGGGGGACACGTCTGGCACTGCAGGATTTGAGTCCCTGGCGGCGTAGTGTGTTTGTGATGGTAGCCTTTGTTACTTTGGTCCCAGCTCTCTGGAGGTCATTCACTAGGTCCCCCCGTGTGGTTCTGAGATTTTTGTTCACCTTTCTTGTGATCATTTTGACCCCACAGGGTGAGATCTTGCGTGGAGCCCCAGATCGAGGGAGATTGTCAGTGTTCTTGTATGTATTCCATTTCCTAATAATTGCTCCCACAGTTGATTTCTTCACACCAAGCTGCTTACCTATTGCAGATTCAGACTGCCCAGCCTGGTGCAGGTCTACAATTGTGTTTCTGGTGTCCTTTGACAGCTCTTTGGTCTTGGTCATAGTGGAGTTTGGAGTGTGACTGTTTGAGGTTGTGGACAGGTGTCTTTTATACTGATAAGGAGTTCAAACAGGTGCCATTAATACAGGTAACAAGTGGAGGATAGAGGGCCTCTTAAAGAAGAAGTTACAGGTCTGTGACAGCCAGAAATCTTGCTGGTTTGTAGGTGACCAATTACTTATTTTCCACCATAATTTGCAAATAAATTCTTAAAAAATCAGACAATTTGATTTTCTGGATTATTTTTTTCATTTTGTCTCTCATAGCTGAGGTTTACCTATGAGGAAAGTTACAGGCCTCTCTCGTCTTTTTTAAGTGGGAGAACTTGCACAATTGGTGGCTGACTAAATACTTTTTTGCCCCATTGTATATATAGGGAAACCTGTGTCGACGGCTAGTTCATATTACACTTTTTCAAAGTTATTCTACTTTTAAAACTGGGGGGGGGGGTGTACGATGTACGATGGAGACTTATGCAACGGATGTATTCAATCAGTAAAGGAAAGACAATCGCCCAACAGATTCGGCCCAGGACCTGTGCGGGTGAAGGAACATGCTAACGAGGGTCATGGTCTAAATGTTAATGAAGGACAACCAAAAGAGGAGGAACGGTATTGCGGGCAGTAAATGTTGACAGCGAGAAGGTAAACGGTGGCGACTTTTAATGTGATTCAGATTCCCAGTCAGAGTCAGAGTCTTTAGTGGAGGATGTTGGAGCGCAAATGAGACGAGGCTCGAGAGATCGCACGCTATGAGTTAGACAAATTCCTGGTTAACTCAATTATCGTCAGAATAAACCAATGTAGGAAACTTCAAGGCCAATTTATGGACCTATGAATTCTGTGAAATAAATAGGCCCCGGAGCAGCTATTGTTGTGTTAACCATGGTGATGTGGATACATTCATAATGCAATGGAAGATGAAGCAACAAGTCACAAAGGTTGCTCATGACAGTGTGGCATCCCGCCGCTGGACCTCGGACCGGACGGGTCCGATGACACGCAGTAGACCTGGTTTACCGTCGCCACCCTCCAGCCGGCGACAGAGAGCACCACGTCTCTCCCCCCAATCAGCGCAATCGGGGACACCTGGCCGGAGGAAGGGAATGGACCAGGAGCCGGCATAAAAGGGGCACCAGACCGGGCGAACGGGCAGTGACACGGCGGGAGTCCGCTCCAACGAGAGAGTGACACGGGGGGAGTCCGCCCCACGGAACGAGTGACACGGAGGGAGTAAACACAGACCGGGCGAACGGCGAAGCGACACGGAGGGATTCCGCACCACGCCGGCGATCTAGAGGCTCCCGGAGACCCTAGCACGAGGATATAGACTATTAATTATTCTCGTGAAATAAACGCCGACTGCGGCTTTAACCCCTGCTTTCCGTGTAATTCCTACTGGGTTTCTGACACTAGGGGAGACGGGCTGCCACATGTGGTGGAGAATGCAGGCAACCTGACCGCGCTACGGGCCGGTTTTGTGAGGGAACCCCCTTCAGCCGGCATGCCGAACCCGGATGGGACCGCGGCGACGCCCGCCCAGCAGCAGCAGCGGGAGACCACGGAGAGTCTGGCCCTGCTATACGAGGCCGGACTACGGCTCACCGAACTAACCACCGCGACCGCCGCCGCGACCGCCGGCGCGACCGCCGCCGCGACCGCCGCCCCGATGCCACCGGAGACGACGCCGCCAGAGACGACGCGGCCCGAGATGAGGCCGCGGGAGACGGGGCCCCGAGGCGAGCCACGCCGGCAGCAGACGCAGCCATGCATGCTAGCGACCTGCTGGGCACAGGGGAAAACAGGAAGCCCGACCATACCGGCGCGGGTAAAGAACCGGGGCACGCAGGCCCTCGTGGATACCGCCAGCGTGGTCACTCTCCTCCGCCCCGACTTGGCGGGCGGGAAGGAGGGCGCGGCCATAGAGGTGACCTGCATACACGGGGACACCCGGACGCTCGAGACCTGCCACGTCGTCATCCGGACCCCGCACGGGGTATTCACGACGCGGGCAGGGATCGTACCCCACCTACCGGTGCCGCTGCTAATCGGGAAGGACTGCCCGATCTTCCACCGGCTACAGGACCCGGCGCGTGAACTCCGGAGCCGGAGAGAACCACCCCGCAGAGGGGTGAGGGGAGCTCAACAGGCCTACGGGGCCACCAGGCCTCTGTCGCCCCCCGGAGGGCGAACAGAGGAGGCTGAGCCCGCGGCCTCACCGGAACCAGAGGCCGTGGCGCTGCTCGAGGCCGACTCGGAGCCAGAGCTCGAGGCCGATCCAGAGACCGACATCGACACCGAGCCCACGACAGAGGCCTCAATCCAGGCCGATGAGACGTCGGTCGAGACCCAGCCTGTGGTGGAGACGGAGCCCAAGGCGGAGGCTGAGCCCGCGGCCTCACCGGAACCAGGGGCCGTGGCGCTGCTCGAGGCCGACTTGGAGCCAGAGCTCGAGGCCGAGCCAGAGGCCGACGTCGACACCGAGCCGGAGGCGGAGGCAGAAACGGAAGCGGCAGAGACGTCAGTTGAAGCAAGGGACTCAGCTAAAGAAGCTGAGGGCGATCACCTGTCCGGGTCGATCCCCAATGAAGCCGCCATCACGCTGGACGTGGATGGGGACGACCTCCTTGAGACAGGTAAACCTGTGAAACTTACAGATCCCGACGAGAGCTCTGACGACCACCGGGTCCCCTCTGGACCCACGGGCCACGACGATGACGACGACGACCTGACGGAGGAGGTAACCAAGGACCCTGGCTCTAAGAAGGCGTCGACCGCCCAGCGGCTTCGGCGAATCACAGTGGACCACGAGTGTGCCTATCAAGCCCAGAGCCGGTGGAGGGCGGAGGGAGGTCATCCTGGTCACCGACCACGCCCCCCTGAAGCGGATGGCCGGAGCCAGGGACACCAACGCACGAGTGACGCGGTGGTTCCGGGCCCTCCGAAACATCAGGTATTATCTCCTAGGGAGGGAGGTCATCCTGGTCACCAACCACGCCCCCCTGAAGTGGATGGCCGGAGCCAAGGACGCCAACGCTCGAGTGACGCGGTGGTTCCCGGCCCTCCAGAACGTCAGGTACTATCTCCTAGGGACGGAGGTCATCCTGGTCACCGACCACGCCCCCGGAAGTGGATGGCCGGAGCCAGGAACGCCGACGCCCTGTCACGCCGGGATGCCTGCCTGAGCTGGTTCACCGACGACCAGAGGCCTGAGCAAGCGGTGGAGGAGTGTGGCATCCCGCAGCTGGACCTCGAACCGGAAGGGTCCGAGGACACGCAGTAGACCTGGTTTACCGTCGCCACCCTCCAGCCGGCGACAGAGAGCACCACGTCTCTCCCCCCAATCAGCGCAATCGGGGACACCTGGCCGGAGGAATTGAATGGACCAGGAGCCGGCATAAAAGGGGCACGAGACCTGGCGAACGGGCAGTGACACGGCGGGAGTCCGCACCAACGAGAGAGTGACACGGAGGGAGTAAGCACCAGACCGGGCGAACGGCGAAGCGACACGGAGGGATTCCGCACCACGCCGGCGATCTAGAGGCTCCCGGAGACCCTAGCACGAGGATACAGACTATTAATTATTCTCGTGAAATAAACGCCGACTGCGGCTTTAACCCCTGCTTTCCGTGTAATTCTTACTGGGTTTCTGACACTAGGGGAGACGGGCTGCCACAACAGACGATGAACTAAAGAATATTTGTACTCAGAGTTCAGGAGATGCCTGAGATAAACATACCTCTGGAGATAATATGAACCCTTTATTTAAAAAAAGCTATATATATCATGACATGAGGTAAAACTTTCAAGATAAGTTAACAAAGACGGAGCATTTTGTGTTAACCGCAAATTAACCACGGTTTCAAAGACATCACGCCCCTTTATGTACACAATCATTAGAGGCCTGATCAAAGGGTCTCTACAAAGCAACCTGGTCGCACAGGAATCCTTGAAATGACCACGTGCGCTTAACTCAAAATCCATGGTGGCCTCACGGAGAGAGAGAGAGAGAAAGAGCTTCAGAAGGGGTGTGCGCAGATAGTACAATGCACCCTATTTATGTATATGTCGAAACCACAAATGCAACAAAGGGTCAATGCTTTGAATTATGGATACTCCAATTTTTGCAGCAGATCATATTTATTTATATATATATTTATATATATATAATAAATATATATATAAACATGTATGTATATATATATATGCATACATATTTATAAAAATATATAATTATTTATTATATACGGAGACAACCAGACCTCCTCGAAGCACCAAAAATGTTATATTAAATTCAAGATGGGTGGCAAGAATAGGGATAAAGTACCATACCGCCAATATGAATTCTATTCATAGAATTTCCGAGAATTTCCGCCCTCCCAAACACTCTTTTCTCCCGAAACGCTCCCTTTCCCATATGGTATATATATATATATATATATATATATATATATTTATATATATATATATATATTACACGGCACTTCTCAATGCTGTGGAACGCTCTGTTCACTTGCATGGGCCTCCACAACTTCCGGCGGTGAATTATTTTTTGATAATTCACCGATGCTAAGCATATAATGACCGCTCTGGATTGCATTTTTTTGCCGTCTTTTGTGTACTCCGCAAGTATTCCGGTAACTTATCAACCCCAGCGTACTCGGTTGCTAAGCGACATTAATGTCTATCAGCAGAGACTTTTTCTCTGCTGATCAACACTACGAATGGTGGTAACAAATACATTGCAAAAAGACACACTGTGTGAAGTTATTTTTATGTTTTGGCAAGTAGCCGTGTAATAAGCGGGATGATGTATAGAACGTCGCCGGTCATTATCGAAAATAAGCCCCTTCAGGGCGAAGCAAGACACCTCCGCTTCGCGTCGGTTTCCGGTTCGCCCTATCGGGCCCGAAAATGACCGGCGTTCTACACATTATCCCTTACATATTCACGGATCCCTGTGAGACCAGGTTGACTCGGTTGTTCAAACGTGGATCTGTCTGTGTGCCATGGAATATGAGTGTCATTAACTTGCATTGGAATCCGTAGACATATCACAGACAATTTAAGTGATTCCGTGAGGCCACAACGGATTCTGAGGTTAGCACCCATTGTCGACTCTGTCGTTGAAACGGGGATCTGTGTGTGTGCCACGGAATATGAGTGTCATTAACTTGCATTGGAATCCGTGGACATATCACAGACAATTTAAGTGATTCCGTGAGGCCACCATGGATTTTGAGTCAAGCGCCCGTAGTCGACTTGGTTGTTGAAATGGTGATCTGTGTGTGTTTAGCCTGCATTAGCCTGCATTGGAGCAAAATCCATGACCCCATCACGGAAATTGCAGTGATTCAGTGAGGCCACCACAGATTTTGAGTTAAGCGCCCGTGGTCATTTCACAGATTCCTGTTAGACCAGGTTGCTACAAAGCCAAGCCTGAATAATTCTTCATCTTGAAAGGCAAAAATACATAGTTTTATATATTCTTTTTTATCTTCTTGACGTAGCTCATATTTAGTGTTGTCATTACGGTGAACTGGTGAAGTCAGCAAGTGAGTAAACAACTATAAGAATTCAATGAGACCAGAGATCTTCTCCAGCATCTGCAGACACAAATCTTGGGGCGGCCCACAGTATATAATGTCTCCAATTGTAATGAATAGCAGAGGAGGACACAAGATTTACCCAGCTATACGCATTGAGCAGATGGCCCGGCGGTATTCAGCAGTAGGGCTACATGGTGTCGGCTTGTTGCTTTCCTAGAATAAATTACACCCAGATGCAATCAATGCTCTCTCTTTTCCTCGAGTACCCCTCTAATGAAGGGGTCCGTAAGGGGACGCATTCCTGGTCTGGCAAAGAGCAAGAGTGGTTGTCACATCCCATTAACCAGCAGGGAAACAATCAACAGACATTTAGATACAACAAAATTAAATCTTGATGATCTTGAATCTTGCTATCTGTGCGCTATTCGCTAAATGAACAAAGTATGCTACTTTCTTGCATTCACTAAAATCCATTAAATTATGTTTTGGGGAAACATAGTCTAAATGTGTGTGAAACCATTTGTCATCCCATCACATTTGTCCCACCTATCAGAGAGGGGGTACCTGACCACCACTACTCTGATCACAAGAGGACCACAATGGCTAATTATTGCCAGTTAGCATTGTATTAGCACCAATGAAACTCCTCTCACTGAGGAGAACGCTTATCTTCATATATCCTCCAGTTCCATATTATATTTAGAGGAGACATATTATACCACCAGGTGTGAGATTGATTAGCCTTACCAGCCATTTTGAAAATCCACCCCATATGACATCACCAGTGGGCGTGTACACCTAGATCTGTGCTGGATAGATGAGCAACGTTTACTTCAGTCCACTGGGTAGGCTGGTAGACTGAACAATCCAGCACAGATTAACATAGGAGTTGGAACAGGTTACAAAAAGAGCGCTCGACCCGGTAGCACGTCTCGACCGTCCGCAGAGCACTGGACCAGCTGACGGGGCTTGGCGACCGGCACTCGACCAGCAGTGCCTCTTCAAGCCGGGGGGGGGGAAGCACAAGCCAACAGCAGCTAGCAGCCACCATCCACAAGGCCAAGGCCCCAGCAGCAGCTAGCAGCCACCATCCAGAAGGCCCAGGCTCCAGCAGCAGCTAGCAGCCACCATCCACAAGGCCCAGGCCCCAGCAGCAGCTAGCAGCCACCATCTATCTGGCTCCAGCTAGCAGCCACCATCCACAAGGCCCATGCTCCAGCAGCAGCTAGCAGCCACCATCCACCTGGCTCCAGCAGAAGCTAGCAGCGACCATCCACAAGGCCCAGGCTCCAGCAGCAGCTAGCAGCCACCATCCACAAGGCCCAGGCTCGAGCAGCATCCACCAGGCCCAGGCTTCAGTCGCAGTGACCTGCTAAGGAGATGGCGGTAGCCAGCAGCACAGGGGTTTCAGGTGCTCTGCTTGCGCTTTTAATTTTTGGTGTTATTTTAAACTTTGTAGATTCGGGACCACTTTTAAACAGAAAGCTACTCTCCCATGAAGTGCACCATGAAACAACAGTTGTAAAGCATTTTGGATACGGAAAGCATATTCTATTCCAAGCGTTTGTAAACACCACCACCGTTAGGGATCAACGCAAGCAAAGTTATGCAGTCCGGGGCAAACGCCGAAGTGACAGTCTCATCATCATTATACTGTACTGGTTGCTATCTGGTGATGTGCACCCATGCCCAGGCCCGACTTCCCAAGGTGCCAGCAGCGAGGACATGAAGAGAAAGCATCACAAAATGAACTTTTTCAAAACTGTCACTCACTCTCGAATTATCTGGGATTCACAACATAAACCCAGCGGTATCTTTGGAGGGCATATTAACATCCGTAGTCTCACACCAAAGGCTGAACAAATGCAGCATCTTCTTAGTAATTCCAACTTTGATTTTTTAGGCCTGTCTGAATCAAGGTTGCATAACAACTCTCCTTCTTCTGCATTGCATGTCCCAGGCTATAATATCTTTAGACGAGACAGATCTAAGGGAAGAGGGGGTGGGGTCATGATTTATATCAAAGACCACATCAACTGTCATCAAATATGCTGGCCTTTTGACCATGATTTGGAGTGTATTGGACTGAATATAGTGCTTTCATCTGAAATGTCTTTTGTGCTCATTGTTGTGTATCGTCCACCTTCCTCTAAAAATGATTTTTATGTCACATTTAAAAAGCTACTTAAAGCATGTGATTTTAAAACCGAGGTACTACTACTTGGCGATCTAAATTGTAACTGGTTAGATAAAACTAATAGGAAACCCCTTAAGCAGACTACAGATAGCCTGGATTTTACACAATTGTTGGAAGGTCCAACTAGAATAACTGCATCTTCCCAGACACAAATAGACTTAATATTTAGTAACAAGCCTGAAAGAGTTGTTAAGACATTTAATTTTATTACTGGACTGTCCGACCATAATCTGACATTAATGTCCAGAAAACTAACAAAGAAACGTTTTCATCATTCAAATAAACCTATAGAGCAACTCAGGATTCCAAAAAATGAAATGGCTAATTTCCAAAGAGCAGTGCAGCTGACTGATTGGAAACATTTACTTACTGGAAGCAATACAGAAGCAGATAGCAAAATGTTATCTGCCAAGTTACATAGTCTAGTTAAGGAGTTTTCTAAAAAGGTCAAAGGAAAGAAAAAAAATAATGCACTTCCCTGGCTCAATACTGAAATATTCAACCTGATGAAGGAAAGAGACTCTGCATTGAAAAGATCATTGAAGACCAAATTAAATATTGACAGACATAGGTTCACTTCACTACGTAATAAAGTAATCAAAGTCATCAGAAAGGCCAAAGCAAACTTTTTTATAACAATTATCAATGAGGCAAAGGGTAACACAAAGCTGATCTGGGAACAGATTGAGAATGAAATGGGAATTAGTCACAGGCCTAGGAAGCAGTTAGAGCTGAATCTGAATGGTAAATTAATGCAAGATCCAGCACAACTAGCTGTAGCTTTTAATGAATATTTTATAAATTCTGTGGCTGAAATTGCACAGAATCTTCCTTCAACAACTGCAAAAATTCTAGAAGTAGATGACAGCAAGCCTTCTTTCAGCATTCAACCTATTTCTGAACTTAAAACTCAAGCAATAATTAATTCTCTTAAGATCTCAACAGCAAAGGATATTTATGGTATGGATTCTAAAATGCTTAAATCTCTGCAAGAACACCTAGCCTACCCCATCACACAAACTATCAACCAGTCAGTACGACAGGGGATATTCCCAACAACCTGGAAGACAGCAATTGTTACTCCTATATTCAAGTCAGACGACCCTCAGAACATATGTAACTACCACCCAATCAGTATTTTACCTATAATTTCCAAGGTTGCTGAGAAATGTGTATCAGAGCAGCTTGTTTCTTTTTTAAATAATGGTTAATTTACTCTTCATCCCATGCAGTTTGGCTTCAGGGCCCACCACTCTGTGGAAACAGCTAACTGTTTCTTCTTAGAGGAGGTCCGAGCAATGGTCGACAAGGGAGGTGTTGTTGGGGCTGTGTTTTTAGACCTTCATAAAGCTTTCGACACAGTCAACCATCAGGTCCTTATTGCCAAACTGTCTGCTTTTAACTTCTCACCTTTAACACTCAAATGGATTGAGTCACATTTAACTGGTAGAAGTCAACAGGTTTTTGTGAACAATCAACGTTCACAGGCTCTCAACTTCTAACCTGGTGTACCACAAGGATCGATACTTGGCCCGCTTTTGTTTAGTCTGTACAATAATGATCTGCCGTTGGTTTGCCCTGATATCAAAATACAAATGTATGCAGACGACACTGTAGTACATGTGTATGCCAAAACAAAAGATCTGGCTGCTGCTAAACTCACCACAGCTATTGACCAGATCACTAATTGGCTAAACCATTCCTGCCTCCAATTTAATGTTAATTAAACCGTAGGAATGTTTTTTACCAAAAGACAATGTAACATCATGTCGAACATAACAATATCAAGTCAAAACATAAGTATTGTGCCACAATTTAGGTATCTGGGCATTATCATTGATTCTACTCTTCCTTTTAAAGCACACATTAAGAAAGTGTGCAACAGGGTCAAGTTTAGCCTAGCCAATTTTAAATATTTTAGAAATTCCCAAACTTTTAATGTTACCAAACTTAACATGGATGCCATGATTATGTCACATCTTACATACTGTATGACAAGCTGGGGGCAAACTAACAGTTTGTCATTGAAGCCATTAACAACGCTTTATAAGAGAACACTCAAAGTGTTGGACCAGAAGCCTAACAGTTCACATCATTGTACTATATTAAATAACCGTAAACTGCTGAGCTGGGAAGATGTAATCAAATATTAAAACATCTGCCTGGTTTTCAAAATTCTGCATAACACCGCTCCTCCTCCTTTCAAGTCATTCATGATCCAACATAAAAGCAGCAATCAGATCACCAGAAGCGCCACACGGGGTGACCTTTTAATCCCATTTAGAAAAAGCACATTTGGTCAACAATCATTTTCTGTTAGAGCAATACAAAATTGGAATTCACTACCTACCACAATCAATGATATACATACATATTCCACCTTTACAGCACACCTTAAAACATGGCTGTCCGACAACTATAATTGCACACATTAATTTCTGTCAGACGTGATGTGTGTGTTTGATGTGACATAGTCTTAGTCATTGTTGCTGCCGCTCCATCTCTGCTACCTGCCTGCATGTTCTGCCCTATGTGCTTTCAATGTGATCTTTGTGGCCTATTTTCCCTTGCCTCCTGTGTGTTTGTGTTGTTGTTGCATGAACTGCCTTGATATCTTGCCATCATCTGTGCTTGCCTGTTTGTTCTTGCTCCAACTGTGTGCAATATGTTTGTTTGTCTTTTTCCCCTTTTTGCTCAGGCCTGCTGTAATTATAAATGTAATGTATTTTTTTTTTTTTACTGTTTTGTATTGTAGGTTGCCTACTGACAACTGGCTGGGGACTACAGCTGGAAATTAGTCAAATAGGCTAAAGCTGCTCCTTCTCAAAGGGGACTGTCCACAAAACTATAAACAAATAAACTAAACTAAACTAAACAGATCTAGGTGGACACGCCCACTAGTGATGTCATTTGGGGCAGATTTTCGAAATGGCTTGTAAGGCTAATCACACTCACATCTGGTGGTATAATATGGTGGTGGTATACGCAAGTTCCTTATCCATCATATAACCAAAAACATCAAGCTCCTTATTGAAATCCTTTAATCCTTTAACCTCTTTAATCAACACTTTTCAATGACCATCAGGAATAAATAATGTGATGTTGCAGCAGTGGAATTTCCTCTGCCTTTTAAAGTCTCCATTTACGTTAATAAGCTGTGGATAATTTGTCATTTGCAGTGAAATGAATTCCCTGTTATGGCGGGCATGGCAGTAAGGATGAGAGTGGACCAGAAATTAATTACTTACGGACAAAAAGCGGTTTTAGGAAAGATGATTGTGTTACAGGGAGGGAGGGACAAAGAGAAAGAGGCCAAGGAACCACCTTTGCTGAAGGATGGAGGGATGGAGTGAGGAGTGAAGGAATGCGCCCCAGGGCGGACGTGACAGACACTGGAGAGATTGGACAATGGGAGTTAGGAAGAAAGAAATAAAGTGTGATGAAACAGTGGGAGCAAGAGGAAAAGAGAGAATTGGTTTCCAGACACCTGCTGAATTGATTCATCCGAGTTCACAGCTTCCAGCGCTCAATTGCAACAAACGGAAAAGCTCTGTTGGTACGTTCAACACAACAAAGTAATTACTCAACGCTGAGATTGAAGACTTAATACGCTGGCCATGCTTGGCTGATGACCAACCCCACGTGACCTTCGGTGTCGTCTAATCGACCGCCATCGATCTTTGAGGAATGTATACATTGCTTCTCGAGTGAGATTTGCATTCACAGGGCCTACTAAGTACAGGGGTTAGTGGACGTTCAGATCTTCACCTCCATAAACCTTCACCAGCAGTAGAGTAGAAGGACCTTCTTACCTGCACACCATCCTACATCTACTGCGTCTGACCGACCCTGGCTCGTGTAATTGGATAATTTCTAATTGGTTGTGAAAACATCAGGCTGATCTCGGGTCCTCGCAAGAGAAAGGCTGATTCCCACAAAGGTTATCACACACTGTCTGGTCCTGAGGGAAGAGACTCTTTGATACACAGATACACAGAGAACCTGCTCCAAGCTTTTTACCTGGTGCTTTATCTAATTGAGGCTTACCTCCTGGCTCAAAGGTCTCTGTCAGTCAGTTCGCAGTCAGTCAGTCTGTCTGTCTGGCTGGCAAATATATCTTCTGTCTTATTTTCTGCTTTCCAGTTTGTCTGTCCGTCTCCTTTTCCTTCTCCATCTCATCTGCCCATCTTTCTATCGATCTCCTTCTTTCTCTCCAGCCATCTATCCTTCTATCCTTAATACATGCTATTCTGTCCGTCTGTCCGTCAGTCCACCCATCTCTCCTTTTCTGCTCGTCAGTCTGTCCGTCAGTCCATACATCTCTCCTTTTTTCGTCGTCAGTCTGTCCGTCAGTCCATCCATCTCTCCTTTGCTGCTCGTCAGTCTGTCAGTCAGTCCATCCATCTCTCCTTATCTGCTCGTCAGGCAGTCCGTCAGTCAATCCATCTCTCCTTTTCTGCTCGTAAGTCTGTCCATCAGTCCATCATCTCTCCTTTTCTGCTCGTCAGTCTGTACATCAGTCCTTCCCTCATCTTCTTGCTTGTCTCCTTTTTATTTTCTGTCTGAGCACAGATCTCAGCTCTGTCCTCTGCCTGCGTGCCTCTCATATTCATCAGATATGGAATAAATCTGGGGAAGATTGGGGAGATGAATGTGTGAGGCAGGTCCTCCGGGCCCAGCCGTTATGTCTGTTCCGGAAGGAAGGGCCTGCCAACAAATGAAGGGGAATCCCCGGCAGACCCCACTCTGAAAATAACTGTCATCCCCTCCTGCTTTAACAAAGACAGAGAGGACCGCAACTCTGCGCTGATAAAAGAGATTTCGATAACCCCAGGGCATTTATCAGTCCCCAAAATATATTGCTTATCATAATTTAAGACACGGCATAGTATTGATGAATGTTCTTTTTTAATGGAGGATTTAACCATTTCTGCATCTGTGTATACATTTTAAATAACTTTGAATTGTGCACTAGTGGGGGAAACAACATGGTGGAACTACTGAATGGAAACCAACGCATTAGACATCTTCAAATGTCTCTACATTAGGATGCTTCCAAATGTCATTAAAGATAAAGAAACATGGATGTTCAGGCCCAGAACCCTGAATATGTCTTTGGAGTGTAAGTGCATTCTAGCTGGGGGTTTAATACAACACTGTATTCTGTCATCCTCCGTACTTCCGAAAGGAAACTATTGTGGTTTGTGTACTAGCCTGGGCTGCCATCCCATTAAAAAAACACCCATTATTAAATGGCTGTGGCCCTGTCTCTTGTTGTTGTGCAAAGCCAACTTATCAGCTTATGATTGTGGTAAAGATATAAGAAAGTCAAAAATACACCCAGGCATCCAAGCAACCTTGGAAAACTGCCTCCAAGTATTTTATTTATGCCTCTGTTAGATAAGCACATATTTCCTGAAGTTGGCGCCGTTTGCAATATTTGGTGTGCTCTTGTGTAATTGTTTATTCAGTTCATTTCTGGCGGAAACATTGTAGTGGTGGCCTCGGAAAGAACCTTATGTTGGATCAGCGCTCTGCTGTGAGCGTACTATCCCACTTCTTCTTTACTACATTGGATGCTTTGATCCCAGCCAGGCTGATCCCATCCATTTGTCGGTCCTGCTGGGGAGCTGAACACTCACTAAGTTCTGTCATAACAGTGAATTGGTGAAGTCAGCAAGTGAGTAAACAACCATAATAATTCAATTAGACCAGAGATCTTCTCCAGCATCTGCAGACTCAAAGCTTGGGTCGGCCCACCATATATAATGTCCTATTGTAATGCAGTAGCAGCTGTACTAACCCAAGTCACATCACTCAACTAATATTCTCGTTACAGTTCATTTAATTTCTGTCTTTAGCTTACAGCTCTTGATTTTTCCCTGGTACATTCTATTTTGTTTGTTGAAAATATCAAACTGAATGTTCTCCGTTAATCAGCAGAGCAGCCAGCAGCCACAGGCTCCAGGCTGGTCTGCTGATTTACTGACTAATGCTCCAGTCTGCAATGCAGGCACGGAGATCAGCAATGTATAGCAAACCATGGTCACCTCAATTTAACCTAAATACATTAATACCTTTACAGTTATTAAGAAAATAACTCCTCTGTGTTTAAGGTTCATTTGAAACCAAACATGGTGTTCACGATGCAAATGTATTTTCAATCAATTTTAGGATGCCTAGATTACTCGCTAACTTTATTAGCATTGGCGAATAGGTTTAACAATGCTGGCATTTGCATCGTAGCGAGCTTGGCAAGAGTTTCGAATCAATGCAATTTCCCCCTATTGCTTCGGCTAAATATAAACATGGGTATCCTTAATTATTGGACTACAGCAAGGAAGTGGAGTTGATCATTGAAATACATTCACTGTATTATTTGTGCACATTTGAGCCAAACAATATAGACTCACAGACTCTGCGGCATATACAGTTAGGTTTCAGTTGGTTGTGGGAATCATGCCAGTAGGGATACCTGGCAGATCTGTGCCCTCGCGAGAGTTCGCTACTTCAGCTTGTTGCTTTGGTATGTGACAAACTGTAAGATAATCTTTTAATGCAGAGTTGTCTTTAGTGGCCTAACGGGTTCCACCTTGGGGTGAACCATGTTGAGGTCATGCTCACGCTATCTAAGCTTGTGTTATCTCTTAATTGTATTTGGGGTTAATTGTTGCAATTTGCATTTGCTGGTTCTTCTGTTTTGTGAGATGAGCTCCCCAGAAGGCCTCAAGATGTTCTGACCAAAGCAATCGACCCTTGCTTGCTCTTCATGCTGAGTGGAAGCAGCAATTAACTCCACAGCAACATAACGTCTACAACATAATTAGCCTGGCTTTGCATTGGACTAACAATGACACTTTATTTAGTGTAGACATGACATATATATATATATATATATATATATATGCATATATAGCAGATGTATGCAGATGCATACATTGACAGCAGAACTTCTGGGGTACTGTGCACTGTGTTCATCTGTCAGTACTTCAAGAACTGTCTAAGAATGTTGGGATCCATCATGAGGATTTTGTCATATCCTATGGGAAAGTTAAGTGTTGACACAAACACACACACACACACACACACACACACACACACACACACACACACACACACACACACACACACACACACACACACACACATACAGACACACATACACACACATATGGAAGTAAATCTGTGCCATCGGATTTTGAATATAAAAAGCCATTGAATTCTATGCACTGAATATTTATGTGTTTAAATAACTTATCTGGATTTTTTGCCTCTGAATTGAAAACAATTCTCAATAAATCCTTTTCAGCTTTATTTTTCAATGTTAAAATATTTAGCTTAAATATTTTCATCATCCCCAAATTCAACATGCCAAAGTCATGCAAAATTGAATGTATGAAATTCAGCATTAACATCGGGGGACCCAAGGAAGAGCAATCGATTCTAGATGCTAGATCGCGGTCAAGCAAGGTGTTACACAGAATTCTGCGACCCACCGAAAAGTGACCCAAGGGGGTGCTGTTGCATATTTTCTGCATCATGCATGAGTTTGAAGCGTAAACAGGCATGAAGTCGTTCACTTTCGGAAACATGCACAAGCTTAAAACTTAACGTTTGTATCATCATCGATCACTCGGATTGGGGGTATTCGTTTTGTGACACCGGGCGCAAGTTAAGTGGCTGGAGCAAAACGGATTGATATGCCTCTGTGTTGGCATAATAAGAGTTCAACGAGCATGCAGAGCCAACACTATTCCGCACCGAGAGACATGATACAGACATGAAGATGACAAATTAAAAGCAGGTTATTGTCGGACGCTTCTTCCCGAGGCATATTTAAGTTTAATTTTTTAACGTTGAATATTTGATTTTTCAATTTTTTAACTTGAAATATAAAGGTGAAAATGATTTGATGAAAATGAGTTATATTCAGAGGCAAAAAATCCAGATACGTTATTTCAGTGCATAAATATTCAGTGCTTGGAGTTCAATGGCTTTTTATTTTCAAAATCCGATGGCACAGATTTACTTCCATACACATACACACACACACACACACAGTGAAGTATTTGTTTGATATAACAGAGTGATGTCCCTGTCTCACTGCTTCAACGACTAGCTTGTTTCTAATGCGATGTGGTTTCCTCCAATTGCTAGCTTGATTTCACTACAGGCCTCTGTTGCCACCCTTTAGACCTAGAATCTAAAGCACTATAGAAAACATAATCATGGTATAATATGCTACTGATGAGCAATTATATACCTAGGGAGCTGTGTGTATGTGTGTGTGTGTATGCGTGTGTGTATGTGTGTGTGTGTGTGTGTGTGTGTGTGTGTGTGTGTGTGTGTGTGTGTGTGTGTGTGTGTGTGTGTGTGTGCCAGTGTGTGTGTGTGTGTGGGTGTGTTTACAGGGCAAGGAAGCGCTGAGCGGAAATTGACTTCAGAGCCAATTGAAATCAAAAGCTGTGTAATAATCTTCAGCCAGCAAACGTTCCACAGGGACCTGCAATACGTCCGCATCAACACTTCAACAATGTCTCCACCTCCTCCCCTCGCCTCCTCCTTCCACTCCCGCTCCTTCCTGCTCTTCCTTCCTCTGCTCTGACCCCCGAGCCCCCATACTCATCTCCCCCTCCCTCACTCTGTCATCCACTGTTCTAGTGTCTTCTCTATCCCCCCCCCCCCCCCCCCCCTCACACACACACAACCGTTGTCGGAGATTGCATCACTTCCACTAAGCTTCCACTAAGTTTACAGCCCGAGTGACATCTTCAGCCCGAGACAATGGGGTCCCCGGGGCAGGGGGTTGAGAACCCTCGCCTGGGACGGGGTAATGAGAGGGGAAATTGGAAGGGGTGAAAGTGCACCCATAAGAGAGCAGGAGAGATGAAAGGCAGACAGAGGAACAGGGGAACATGGCAGGGCGCATGAAATGAATCAACCGAAGGTCTCTCTCTTCTTCTATCATTCAAGAAAGAGGGTCAGGGAGAAGGATGGAGGGGCGAGCAGGAAGGATGAGGACCGCGGAGAGGAAGAGGTAATGTGATGGAGATCACAGCAACAGAAGTTCAACCATAATAACCTTTATTCATTATTTTCCTTTTATATTAAGTTTAGCATCTCCGCTCCAGTTCTTTAATTGAGGATTCAAAAGAGGGCAGGGGAGGCGATGGTAGGAGAGGAGGTTTAGAAGAGGAGTGGAGAGTGGATAGAGTTGTCAATAGAGAGGAAATTAGAAGGTAGGAAAGGAGATGAGAGGAGAGAGTAGAGAGGGTAGGATAGGAAAGGATACTTGAGAGGAGATGAGAGAGCATAGGAAAGGAAAGAACAGAGTAGGAAAGGAGACGAGAGAGGGTAGGGGAAGAAAGGAGAGAGGACAAGAGAGGAGATAGTCGGAAAGTTGTGAGAGGAGGGGAGAGAGGTGAGGAGCAATAGATGGAAATTTTAGTGAGGAGGGAGGAGAGGAGAGGAGAAAAGGGGGGAGATGTCCGCCAACAGGAAGTTACATGAGGGCGGAGAGGCGCCACAACCATAAAACAGCAATGAAAAATATGTTCAAGATCACGGCAGATATCTCTGTTTTACATTAACTTTGTTATACAATTTGTGTGACCTCCCTTTGTGCGTGTGTGTGTGTGTGTGTGTGTGTGCCTGGGTGCGTGTGTGTGCGTACCAGGGTGTGTTTGTGTACCTGCATGTGTGTGTGTGCCTTGGTGCTTGTGTGCCTGGGTTGTGTTCGTGCCGAGGTGTGTGTGTGTGCCTGCGTGTGTGTGTGTGTGTGTGTGTGCCTGGGTGCGTGTGTGTGCCTGGGTGTGTGTGTGTGTGTGCCTTGGTGTGTGTGTCTGTGTGTATTTACGCGTGAGTCAGAGTGGTGGTTTCTTTGAGCCCAGTTCCAGGAGGTGGGACATGTCAGCGGTCCGTACACGCCACCCCCCAATTACGCTACAAGGACAAAGCCTGTGTCAGGCCTCCTTTGTTCCTCAGCAGATTAGCTATTGTGTCGAATGTCTTTGAAATCAATGTTTTCCACTCCATGGGTTTAGTGCCAACACTAATTATATATGCTGGGAGGGGGCTGGCTGCAGAGCAACAAGAACATGGTAAATATTTCATGTTTCTTCACTAAACTGACTAGGCAGACGAGACTAAGAGGAGTATCTCCCGCTGGCGTCCAGTCAGCCCCGGTCCCTCCTACTTCCCAAACCTTCCATACTTCTTGTGAGTCCATCCAGAAATAAACCCTCCATCCCTGCTGTGTTCTGGCTTTCTACACTCCGACCCAGTGGCCTCCATGTTGATTAGTTATTTAACCATCTCACAGGTCTCTCCTTTGGCACCAAGTGTACATTCATAGCCCCTTGTAGTCTGAGAAAGAAGTATGGAGGCCCAATGTGAAGGTTTCTACCAAAGATATAGTGAGCCATTATCTGAAAGTCCCTCTGAAGTCTCTCTCTCTCTCTCTCTCCCTCTCTCTCCCTCTCTCTCTCTCTCTCTCTCTCTCTCTCTCTCTCTCTCTCTCTCTCTCTCTCTCTCTCTCTCTCTCTCTCTCTCTCTCTCTCTCTCTCTCTCCACTAAACCCATGCAAATGAACACACACTCCTCTGAAGTCTCCATGTCTCTCTCCTCTTAAGTCTCTCTATCTCTCTCTCCTCTGAAGTTTCTAGTCAGTAGTCAGGCTGGCTGACTGACTACTGACTGACTACTGGATGACTGAATACTGGCTGACTACTGGATGTCTGAATACTGGCTGACTACTGGATGACTGAAAACTGGCTGACTATTGGCTGACTGCCTACTGACTTGAGTCAGAGTGGTGACATAACGGCCCAGAAGACTTATGACATCACGAGGAGCGATCCAGAAGACATGATGTCGAGAGGAGCGATCCAGAAGACATGATGTCGAGAGGAGCGATCCAGAAGACATGATGTCACCAGGAGCAATCCAGAAGACATGATTTCACCAGGAGCAATCCAGAAGACATGATTTCACCAGGAGCGATCCAAAAGACATGATGTCACGCGGAGCGATAGGGGAGACTGAAGAAATAATGAGGGACATTTCAGCCGCTGAGCAGATTGAGAGTGATACAGGGGAAGACTGAGAGTTAGATAGAGTGTGCGTGGGAGGACGTTAACAGCCGGTGTGTCAGCATTCTCCTGCTGATGTATGATGACGTACACGCTTTGTTTGTATGTGTGGGTCTGTGTCTGTGTGTGTGTGTGTGTGTGTGTGTGTGTGTGTGTGTGTGTGTGTGTGTGTGTGTGTGTGTGTGTGTGAGAGTGAGTGAGTGAGAGAGAGATTATTATTTCACGCTAGACTACAGAATATCTGAGGTCAGCAACGTTACTTACAAAGTGAGAAAAATGAAAGTCTGCATGTGTGTGTGTTGTTTTTGTGTGAGATTGTGGTGTGTGTGTGTGTGGCTGAGGGTGTAGGGATTTAAAAACTGAGGTTTTAAGAACACACACAAACAAACACAAACATGTACAAATCAGGACATTCACAAAGGAGACTCATGCAACTCATTCCTTGTTACTTGGAGGAAACGAGACGCACACCACCGTCAATCACATCCGTCTCCTCAGCGTAGCTCATTGGCTTGTTCAGTCTGCCAGTGTTTAAAGGTTGTATCTGCGATGTTGGGTGACGTCACTTCTGTTGGTATTTGAAGCAAGATCCCAAACAAACAGAGCCCGCTCGCCCCTCCCTTCCGCGTTTCGTGCATTCAGTAAAAACTATCAAACGCAGCGCAAAACCCCACAACACCCACCCCTTGTCAGTGATTGGTTGGAATACAATTTATTTTGGTTTTGAGTGGTTGGTAGTACCATTTGTTTTTGTGTGGGATCTCGGAGCATAGGCTGCCTACAGAGACTCGTTTTTTTGACGGCCTGCTCATTGGGCGGGCAGCTAGCGGATCGTGAGGAAAGATGAGATGAATGTGATCATTTATGTTTTGGCCTACAATCGCTGATACAATGTTTAACCCTCAACCAGAGGAGTATTCCATCAACCAAGCTAAAGGCAAAGCTGGGCTTATTTTGCTTAGCCTCGCTACTTTCAGTTAGAGTTCTGCTCAATTAACGTGTCTTAAGGGAATCTCCGCTAAGTAACCATGGGAATTTATCCGACCAAACTAACCTGGTTGGTAGCAGGCTAACTGTCAAGCTTACTTGATCGGTGTTTCAGAGAAGTTCATCTGTCGGAAACAAATGTACCATCAGAAGGTTCCGCCAAGGTTCCTCACGAGTTTGTCATAAATGTCCATACATGAAGTACAAACAGCCTATATTTTCCCTAACGGTCTAAGATTAAATGATGCAAATACAATTATTAAATTAATTGCTATCTATTGTTATTGTGGATAAACACATTTTGATACAAATATATGTAATCTACCGCAATCGTAAACCATCAGTTGGGTGGGTGGTATAGCGCTGGTGCTGTGGTGCGGGCGGCCTGAGTTTTCGTCTTGAGTATGTCATAGAATTCTTGGCGTTGACTTATTGTTGTAATCCCCTTTATTTCAGAGAAAGTAGGCCTAACAATTTACTTTTTTATATAATAAATATGTCTTACAATTTCCCTAGAACCCAAATATAACTTGCAAAAACCCATGGTAAAGTTCATGTTAATATTTATGTTACTGATGGTGAAGTCTTTGTCACAATGACAAAGGCACTGCTGCATGGGAAATTGTCATCCACATGAATTCCATTCAGTTGAGTTTCTCGGCAGGGACCAGAGACCCCTTCTGTTGAGATAAATATGGCTTCATTCAGTGTTATCCAATATCCAGTCACATTGTTTCACCACTCAAAAATACTGTCCCAAATAAGCGCTGGAACCATTTCCCCCAGTAAACAGCAAAGCCAGGGTGATTGATGCTGTCAGTGTTTAATTACAGCCCATCCCTGAAGGCCTTAGCAAATCATTTAAAGGCAGAACACTTAACAGTAAAACGTATTCCGCAGGAGCCTGAAACGTTCTGCGACATTATAATGAATGTCTTCACCATGACAATAAAAACAGGGCTGTAGATGACCATATTACCACAGGAAACAATGAACCATTGTAAGTGTGCTCTAAACCAGGAAGTGGAAATCTATTTATACCTGCAGAACCGTACTAGGTGAGGATGTAGGACTAATAGTATTTTCGATTGTGTGCGCTCATGCAAAAAAAGGTTAATTCTGTGGATGGTTGGCAGAAACACCTTTTTATAAACCCTGGTTACCTCCTCCCATCGCAGTCATGGGATAGCTTCTGATTGGACGCCCCTTGGCTTAGTACTTCTTGTCTACCTGTCTGTCTGCCTCCTGTCGGCTAATTGTCTGTCTCCTGTTTGTCTGCCTCCTGTCTGTCTACTATCTGTCTGGCTGCCTACTGTCTGTCTGTCTGTCTGTCTGTCTGTCTGTCTGTCTGTCTGTCTGTCTGTCTCCTGTCTCTGCCATCTGCCTCTTTTCTGTCTCTCTGTCTGTCTGTCTCCTGTCTGCCTCTTGTCTGTCTGCCTACTGTCTGCCTCCTGTCTTTCTGCCTCCTGTCTGTCTCCTGTCTATCTGCCTACTGTCTGTCTGTCTGTCTACTGTCTACCACTTGTCTGTCTCCTGTCTGTCTCCTATCTGCCTGTCTGTCTACTGTCTGTCTGTCTGCCTTCTGTCTGTCTTTCTGTCTCCTGTTTGTCTCCCATCTGCCCTTTTTTCTGTCTCTCTGTCTGTCTGCCTACTGTCTGTCTGCCGACTGTTTCCTGTCTGTCTGTCTCCTGTCTGTTTCCTCAATGCCTCCTTTCTGTCTGTCTGTTTCCTGTCTGTCTCTCTCCTGTGGGCCTCCTGTCTGTCTGCCTACAGACAGGAGGCCGACAGACAGGATGTCTCCTGCTTGTCTGCCTACTCTCTGCTACCTGTCTAGCTATTGTCTCCTGTCTGTCTGTCTCCCCTTTCTGTCTCCTGTCTATCTGTCTCCTGTCCGTCTTCTGTCTGGCTTCATCCTCAAGATCTTTGAGGCATATCATTGTTGTTCTGTTTGTCTGGATAGCACTACATATTAACAGAAGATGGCTTTATTTTAAGTGTTATTTTTTGATTTGTGTTTGTTTATCTTCCTCAGCAGAATCTATCGCAGCCCTCCTTACCATCATAGTAAGGAAGCCCCTTCCTTCCAATAGTCCCATTGTTGCTGGGAGTTGTTGGAGGACTTTATGTTATGTTGATGGTATGGTGGAAAATAACGGAGGCTTCTCAGCCAATTCCCGGCCAGTTCCGTGCCTTGTCCCTTTGTCATTCATAACACCTCAGAGGGTCCTGGGCTGACCGGCGACCACTCGACAGACATCCCTCTGTAGTCAATAACATCAGTCTATTCCTCAGTTCACTTAGATAATAAGTATAAGTATAAGTAAGGTTAACTTTAAGTATAAAGTATACAAGAATAGAGGGCAAATATTGTTACAATGAAGCCAAATGTTAAAAACTGAATTTATATTACCTGGCCTTCCTTGGTATACAAATGCCTGCATTCTGAGGGACATTTACATGTGTCCCTCATTCACACCATTTTCCAGTTGCCAAACGATGAACCCCCCGACCACCTCATTTACGTATAAGTGGCCCCTGAAAGACGTCTGGCTCACGTCACAGTGAGGGTTGAGGACGGGTTGGGCTTTGATGAGGAGATGCCCACCTGCGGTACCCCCACCTTATGGTTTCGGAATATTTATTCTGTGGGATGACTGACTCCACTCAGACGTTGAAGTTAGTTAACCTAGTCCATAGTCCTATTAAAGTCAGACACTACCAGCGTAATGATTATGACTGTACAGTATATGCGACAGACAAACACAGTGGTATTGATAACTATTACAATGCATGTTTTACTGTTTAAATGAATATTGGTTTTACAGGGCTCATCTCTTTAACACATGTGGTAGGTCATGGCGGTTTAAGATCAGGTTAATAAACAAGGCAATGAATGGATCTTAATCAATGACCTCACTCCATATAACTAATGTGTAAATCTGCATCTTCATGTAACTATAATGTTTAATATGTAACCCTTTTGTACATAATTATTGGGCATTCTATAAATTACTATAAGAACTTTATAGAATTTACCCTGGTCACTGTTGGTGGGAAGATAAATGTTAATGGAGAACGGGGGGGCCCGTAGTTTAGAGCAGAGGTTCTTAAACTTTTTGTCTGGCGACCCTACAAAAAAGAATGGCGAGGTCTGACGACCCCACTTTCCCCAAACCCATTCTAAGTCCTTACTCAAAATACCCCCTCAAACGTTAACAACTAAGTCAAGCAAAAAATAGTAAGCAAAGTAATTCATTTTATTTATTCCATATGAACAAGAACCGAGAAAACCAAACAATCACGATTAAACAAGTGTAGGCTGCCGCTATCAGATCAGAACGCTATGTGCATCGCGCGCGCGCACACACAAGCACACACACACACACACACACACACACACACACACACACACACGCACACACACACACACACACAGACACACACACACACGACTCACGTCATCCTCCTCCAAAAAGCCATGCAGCTCCGAAAACATCTCAAAATCCCCACTCTCCGCACGGACTGCCCAACGCTGCAGCTTTTTTGTGAAAGCATTCACTTTGTCCGAGAGGGTCAGGATGTAAGTGTTGCAAGGGCTATCCATTCCGAATCAGTGAGATGGTGCGCAAAAGCGGAGTTTGCGTCTGAAAGGAAGGTGCGCACCTCGCTTCGCATCTCAAACAGGCGTGTAAGGACCTTGCCCTGTGAAAGCCACCTAACTTCAGAATGGAATAGAAGGGATTCGTGTGTAGACCCCATTTCCTGACAGAGAAGGGTGAAGAGTCTAGTATTGAGTGGGCGAAATTTGATGAAATTCACTATTTTAATTGCTGTCTGGAGAACATTGTTAAGCTCGGGCTCAAGTGTCTTGGATGCCAGGGACTCTCTGTGGATAATGCAATGGGTGAACTTGGCATGTGGTGCAACGCTAAGGACCTTTGCTTTCAGCCCTTTATTTTTCCCCGACATAGCTGCTGCACCGTCTGTGCATATGCTTAGGCAGTTGGCCCATTGCAGCCCTGCGTCTTCCATCCAACCATTGAGACAATTAAAAATGTCACTGCCGGTACACCTTCCTTCCATCGGAGAGCAGAACAGCATGTCCTCGGGAAGTTTTCCTTTATAACTGTAGCAAACAAACACCAATAATTGCGCGACACTTGCCACGTCAGTAGACTCATCTAACTGCAAAGAAAACCTGCAGTTTTTTACTCTCTCGATTATTTGATATTTCATGTCATAAGCGATCTCGATAATGCGCTTGGGCACTGTATCATTGGAGAGGGGGATTTGCTTGAGCGCACTTGCAATCTTTTCTCCATGCATTGTGGTCATCGCAATTGCTGCAGGGAGGCTGAGGCTTTCGGCAATTGTGTGTGGCTTCTGTGCTTTTGCCACAAGGTGGGCGACTTCGTAGGAAGCTGCCAAGGCTTTGGTGGGCAAGGTAGCTTGCCCATGCACTACGGTCTTCTGCCCTTGCAGGGCACCTTCGTTTCGCAGAAAGAAAGTCACTGGTTTCGTAGCGTCCTCGGGATTGCGGGTTTCGAGATGTCGTTTCATTTTGACAGGTTTTAAGCTCTCATTCGCCAGAACATCGCCGCAAATCACACATTGTGGGTGGTCGATGTTATCTTTTACTTGGCAAGTGAATTCATATTTCAGAAATTCTTTCTGATAATGCAGACGCCTCGTTTGTTCCTTTTTATTCTCACCGGCCTGTAGACTTGTTCCATCTGAGGATCGCGGAGGAGTAGACGCACTGGTAGCTGGCACTTCCAAGCTTTTGTTCGATTTTTTAAGCAGCCACCTCTCCATTTTGGCTAGTAGGCTACCTATGTCTTTTTATTTTGTTTTACTTGAAATAGCGGGAACAAGTTGAGTTTGCATATCGTGGGAGCAGATAGTTACATTGCTTCTATCAGCGGAGTAGCCCATAGGCTGAACCAGATCTTGTTGAAAGACGAAAACATATTTTCTCTCTTTTCTTAACTGTGTGTAAATAAGAAAAAGGCAGATTTTTTCCCCAATATTATTTTCCTTTGTTTCACCTGGCATAATAATAATTTCAGACTGAATACAGAAAATAATTGGCAACCCCACGCAAGTTTTTGGAGACCCCATTTAGGGTCGCGACCCCTAGTTTAAGAATCACTGGTTTAGAGCATTGTGATTGGCCAAGGACACCAAGAGGGGGGGGGCAAGTAGGAATATAACGCAAGGGTCTGGAGCCACTCGCGAGTTCTTTGCAAACCAACTCAGGTTCTGTTGTTACTCAGTGCAGTTACAATAAAGCCTTGATCATTCAACCCAAGTCCTTCTTGACCTCTCATATTTGTAAAGAGTATGAGATTTATCCAAAACAATGGCATCTTATTTTAAAAGGAACAGAGGCCTCTAGAGCCCTTTAAAGTATAATCATTATATATGAAAAATGCTTTTCTGTTTATATTCGCCTCTCTTTATCTTGCCTTCTGTTAATAAATTGTTTGTCTGTCTTTCTGTCAACACTGCCTGTTTGTCCCTCTCTGTATCTTTCCTTTTGCCTGTTTCTCTGACTGAAAGAGTGTTTGGATGGTTTTTCTTCAGATGCTGTGAAGCTAACGCTGGTGTACAAAGTGTATATCGTTTCAATGATGAACAGTTTGTTTGGGTATGAGCATAACAGGTAACTTCTGGAAATGTTTGCAGTTAAAGATGAAAGATTATTAAGATTTTCTCATCTGTGGGATGAAGACCAAACAAAGGACAGATGCTATGACAGCCTCTGAGCTGTATGTCAGTGTGATGGGCATGGGACGGGGCTAACATGGAAAAGAGTTCTCTGACATCTAGTAGGATACATCTCTTCTCTAGTTAGAACATCTCACAGGAACAGGAACCTATCGTGATGCATCCCTATTGGCTCTGAGTAAACTACACATCAAAAACACTAATGGAGAAAGACATGAAGTGAACGATGCTAACAGCCTCGCTCATTTCATGCACCTACTGTTCAATATCTACCCAGCCCCATTTTTTTTATAAAGCGCTCACTTTACTAAGGCGTGCACACACTTTAGTAAGTGGCACGCACGCTTTACTAAAGTGTGTGTGGTCTTAAAACGCCCCTGTCCTACACTATTTCATTGATCGGACAGCACCATCGACGGAATGCATTCAATTGAATTTCTGAACTAACGAGATACCTCAGAAATAACAAGAGGCTTTTAGGAAAGAGGGCGGCGTATTTTCCCCATTGCGAGGCGTGGTATTTCAGGCCAACTGGCCACATTCCGTCCATGGCACTGTCTGATCAATGAAATAGCGTAGGGCAGGGCCGTGTTAAATCCACACGCGCTTTAGTAGAGCGTGCCTGTGATTTACTGCTTTAAGGGATTTACTTAAAGCGTGTATGTGAGTTATGAAACGCATGTGCGATTTACTTAAAGGTCCCATGGCATGCTACTTTATAGATGCTTTTATATAGGTGTTATTCAGTGGTGGGTAGTAACGCGTTACAAGT
Organism: Pollachius pollachius; assembly: GCF_949987615.1. NCBI lineage: Eukaryota > Metazoa > Chordata > Actinopteri > Gadiformes > Gadidae > Pollachius > Pollachius pollachius. The sequence continues at coordinate 26,341,946 of NC_136935.1, forward strand.
AACGCAAATGAGTAAAAATGAGTAAAAGTACATTTTTCGGGTTACGAGTACTTTTCACGTTCCTTTTTTAAGTCTGTAATTTTACTCTTACTCAATATTCCATTGTGACTTCATTAAAATTTGTATTTTGATAAAGACATTATCTTCGTTGACTGTAATACAAGCCTACACTTAGCGACGTGCCCTCCCTAGGTTGCAACATTGTTGCGATTCCATAGCCGAGGAGACAGTCGAAAGTTACGAACTTGGGACTGAGAACTAGGATCGCATGGATGCAGACACGCAGGAAGATATTTTCGTTTGTGTTTAATTGGTTGTTTTCCTACAAAACTCTTGCCTTTTATCACATGCAAAGAGCTTAGTGTAAATTTGTTTGACATTAAATTACTTTTTCTTTTGTACACATTGCTTTTGTTGTACAACTTGTGAAGAAATGTTTTAAGAGTGCATCTCTTTCTCTCCCTCATTCACTCACGCATTCAAACACGTTATGTCTTTTTCACTGATCCAAGCACTCCAATACAAAAATGTAAAGTAACTTTATAACATGGAATATTTACTTTTACTCAAGTAGATTTTGAAGGAAGTAATTTTACTTTTACTTGAGTATAGATTTTCAGTACTCCACAAACGTGCCATTTCTGTGTCTGTCTCTTTAAATGCTAATGAGGAGGAGAGAGGCAGGTCAAGGTGGAGGGTGGGGATGTGGCCCTGAGCAGCTTGCGGACACGGTACCATGCGCTAGTATTTACAGTGGATGTATCACAATGAATTTGGATTAATTCAGGTGGCAGGAGACAATCCCGGGCAACTATCGCGGGCAACAATCCCTTTCTCCTCCATGTCGCGGTTCAATGGACTGGACTTCAAGGAGTCAAAGCCAAAGTTCCTTTCCCTAACCCCCACTACAAGTCTCATTGTGCAAGTACCAGAGATGTCAGAGAACCCGACGCAGTCTAGACTTTTCACCAAATAGGAGCTTTACGCAAGCTTGCATTATAGTGTTGCATGTTATGCGCCATAATACCAACAGCAGAACGGTTATCCAAATAACAAAGAAGGGTTTAAGACTTGCGTTACAGTGTGTGTATTCACGCACATATGTGGCCCTCATACGGTCGTAGCTCATTGTCTGATTGGCGGGCAAAATTCTCTGAGTGGGCAAAGAAGGGAAAGGGGAGGTAACCTGGCCCCTTATGACGACATATGGGGAAAATCCCAAATCTAAAACATCATAAAGTGACATTTTCATGCCATGGGACCTTTAAAGTGCGTGTGCGCACGCATGCTTTATAAAAAAATTACTCCCATGTCACCTCCCGGGCCATGTAGATATCAACGGCATGTGCATTCAAAATGTATTTCATCTAAATTCAATCACTGTGAAATATTTATCGATGTATATACCGTTTCTGCAATTCAGATTGCCTCTCAGACCAGCACCATGGCTACCATGGAGCATGTGTGATGAGTGTTATAGTGCCACCAAGTGTCAGCAGGCAGTGGGGACATCCTCTCATAGGTTCTCCTGGACATGTACTGTTGCCCCGGTGACTCATAGCTTCACATAACCTCTGATTCCCCATGACGGACTCAGCATGCCATGGTTTGATAACCACTGAGTTCATAACAAATCGGCTGAGATATGGAGATCTGTGGCTCACGCCACCTCACCAAGGGGGTCCACTCTGGGGGTCCACTTTTGGGAGGCTTTACTGTGGGGGGGTCCACTGGGGGGGCCTTCACAGTCACAACCCTGTGCAACTGTGGTTCAAACAGCCTGGACAACATGGGGGCATACACATCCACACACAAACACACCCACCACACAACACCCACAAACACATTAGTGTATACAAATACACATCAACACACACACACACACACACGTATACGCACACACACACACACACACACACACACACACACACACACACACACACACACACACACACATACACACACAAACACAGATACACACACCTACATCCAAGAGCAGAGTGGTATAAAACATGTGGAATAGTTACTGACCAGTAAAATTGAATTGAATTGCAGTTGAATCCAAAATAAATCTTGATTTCACTCTGCTTCTGTCAATCTCACCATCATGCCCTCCCTCCCTGTCTATAGATCTCTCTCCTTCAGTCTGTTACGTGGAAACATGCAACGCAAAAGCTCCTTATAAAGAGTAGCATGCACCCAGTCAAAGCACAGCAACACAAGGATGTACCCACACATGTAGGCATGCAAACACACACACACACAAACACACACACACAAACACACACACACACACACACACACACACACACAAACACACACACACACACACACAAAAACAATCTAACATTATGCACATTTATGCAATAAATGGAAGTATCCCATTCATTTGAATGTAACAGCAGAACAGACGGTGCATTACAGCCCCAGTTATCTGTCATCGGAAACCATTTTGTAATGGGCGGTAAAATTGGTTGATACTTGGTAAGGAGAAACAATCTTTTAAACATGAGATACGGTGCGTGATGAGGAGAAGGGCCAATAAATGTCACCATTCTTTGATGTGAAAACATCTTATTCTCTACCTATTCCACAAAGAAGGACATTCAAATCAGCAACTTTACTTCAGAGCTGTGATCACGCAGCATTCCAACCAGTAATATTAACGTGTTCCTGATCTCCTACCATGACCGCGTCTCCTGTCCTCTGAGCTCGTCCCTCCTTGACGACCACTCTGAGCTGCACCTCACGACATGGAAGAGAAATCTGTCCCTTCTCTCTGAGTGCACCTTGGAACACGAGGTTATAAAAGCTATTTGGAGATCGAATATCTCCATCTCTTACATCGCTGTGAGGGGGTTGGCTTAATAGCTGTAGGGCTGGAGGGAGCCCCCTTTAGGTACCATACAGCATGTACACAAACCATGGAATTTGGGATGAGTCTATCACCTGGAATCCAAGGGACACCGATAGGGACACAGGACAAGCCCAGGCAATAAAGACAAATGGAGAGGCAAGGTTGTGAACGGCTCCCTATCTATATTCTATTCATTTCTCCTCTGTCCGTTCGTGTTTCTGACTGACTCCCACACTGTTTGTTTCCTGCTGCTGCGAGCCCTGCTCTTTCATGTCTTTCGAGGCACTTGCTGAAGGCAGAGTCTGGTGGATGGATTCATCCCTGAATACAACGACACAAGCCTTCTACAAACAGTCACCGAGATCACTAAATCCTGTCTCATTAGCATATATATGATCACAGTATAATATAACCGCAGGGCCTTATGGGATATTGAGTTTTACTGAGAAGCAACAAATAATTCCATGAAGCGGCTGTGCAAAAAGTGTAAAAAACATGAAATACAAATGAGTTTTCACTGCAAACGGCCACGCTACGTTGTGCTAAGAGTCACGTGTGTCATGCAGGCGTTGGCATTGTGTGACTTCACACATGCACACACAGAGTATGGGCCAAAATTTAACAGTCTGAAACGCAAGTGAGAAGCACCAAACGCAAGTAGCTTTGTGGGCGGTTCTATGGCGGTGTTGATATTTTACCGGCGGATAAATGACTTGCGCAAGACACAAATCAAAAAAAGGGTTGCACTGAAGTAACCTAATTACCCGAAGGTGTGGTTTGGGCGTAACGTGCAATAAACCAATGAGAGTGCCATCTCCCTTCCCCTCTAAGAGCCATGAGCGAATTTGAATCTGACGAGTTGATATTTTGACAGCGCGTTTGCAGTCTCCGATGAGACTCCGATGCATGACCACATGAATTTTTTTACTTCAAATGGCTCAGTTTATGGCGTCCTCAAATAGATTTCGGCAAAGAAAACTTAACACACATATGATACGCGGTAACTGTGGTTCTATTTAATGATGTACACAATACATTAAAAAACGTTGTTCCTTACCAGTATTATATGCATTATCGTTATCAACTTGTGTTCCTAATATGCATCTGTCCCCCTGTTAATATACATTGCCATGGACTGTATTATGCGTTAAGTGTTTAGTTTGCGTGTGTTTAAACAGATGAATGCACACACGCGCGCCCTCATTCATTAATTATTTTACACATACACACAGGTGTGCCCGCATTCATTCATTCTTTTTAACACACTTGCGGTAAAACAATGTTTTCTCACAATCAAATACTCATCAATCCTAAAAGTTATGGGCTTGTACACGATGTCTGTGTTAAGAAAATATGTGTTTGCTGTAGGCCTACGGTGTTTGCAGATGCATTGATTTAAAAGTACAACTTATTACCTCTGTATCAGCTGTTCTTTCCCAAATAATTTACCAAGAATGTGTGGCTAGGTAGATGAGAGAAGCAAAGTGTATACGTGAGGTGCACAAGCAACATTATGCATGCGCCCTTAAAATAGCATCTGAAAAACGCGCCACTGACTTTAAACCAGGTATTTCCTGGTTTGTGGCAGAATTGTTTTCTGAAACTGCAAAATAGCACCAGGGAACGTTTGCGCCCCTTGGGGCCCAAGATCATTCTCTAATTTAGAGACGCATGCCTGTGGAGGCAAAGGAACGCTCTGCGCCAGTTGCAAACTAGCAACCACACATGCGTCGGTGTAGAAAGTCAATTGCGCTGGATGCAAGATAGGCCCTATGTCATTGACGTCTTCATAAGGTGGGACCTCATCTTTAGAATTTCATATAGAAGCCAACATATTCAGGCTGCTCCAATTTCACACCCTGACACATCTCTCACACACACGCATACCTACACACAGAAAGACTTCACACACACAGACCTCACACACACACAAACCTTAAACACATACACACACACAAACACCCCCCCCACACACACAAACACACACAAACAGACCACAAACACACACATACACATACACACGTATACCATAACACACACACACACCAACACCAATACATACATACACCTCACACACACACAAGCACAAAAAACTCACACACATACAAACATACACAAACACACACACGCACACACACACACACACACACACACCAACACAACACATACACACAAGTCACACAAACACACACACATACACACAAACACACACACACACGCATACCTACACACAGAATGACTTCACACACACATTGACCTCACACACACACACACACACACACATAGATCTCACACACACAGACCTCTCACACACACACACACACACACACACAAACACCCTCCCCCCCACACACATACACAAACAGACCTCATTCACGCACACACACACACATACACACACATACCAAAATACACACACACACAAACACACACATACCAACATCAACACAAGCACACACCCCACAAACACACAAACCTCACACACACACATACAAACATACACAAACGCACACACACACAGACCTTACACACACATGCAGACCAAATTACACACACACACACACACACACACACACACACACACACATGCACACACATGCACATACCAACACCAACACATACACACACCTCACACACACACACACACAAACAAACACACAGACACACACACACCCCTGAACGCACATCCACAAATGCACACACCAACACATACACACACCTCACACACACACAAACACACAAACCTCACACATACACACACACACACACAAACAAACACACACACACACCTCTGAATGCACATCCACAAACGTACACACCAACACAAACATACACACCCAGACACGCACAGACCCTGGGCTGCCTACCGGGCTGAAGTTCATGACCTTGAGGATCCAGATGGTGAGGGCCAGGTTGACGATCATGGTGACCAGGAGCAGCAGGATGAAAAAGTAGAGGCAGCGCTTCCTCCAGCCGTAGATGCCCACATTTGGGTAGACCGGCGCGCCACACACCGATGCCCCTCTCTGCTGCAGCGTGTTGGGCTGCGCCGCCAGGATGTACTGCTCCTGGGTCAGCTGAGGACAGACAGAGCACAGGGTGAGGCCAGGATGTACTGCTCCTGGGTCAGCTGAGGACAGACAGAGCACAGGGTGAGGCCAGGATGTACTGCTCCTGGGTCAGCTGAGGACAGACAGAGCACAGGGTGAGGCCAGGATGTACTGCTCCTGGGTCAGCTGAGGACAGACAGAGCACAGGGTGAGGCCAGGATGTACTGCTCCTGGGTCAGCTGAGGACGGACAGAGCACAGGGTGAGCCCCGGGGCAGTTGGGGGCAGCTGTGGGCTGGCCTCATTTGCATAATGGGGTTACGGGCGGGAAAACACTGATTTGAAAGTTTTATTGATATTTGATGAAAATAATTCATAAAAAATATTCTTTAAATAAAAATAATCATTCAAATGTCTGTGGGTAAGAACAGACAGCCTAATGTTGGGTGGAAACTGGCAAACTGCTGAGGGAGTCAATTGGGAAAGTGACATTACAGGCGGACGCAGATTAGATTAGAACACTGTGTGTGGGGAATTAATAACACAAAATGCAACTTGGAGTAGACCTAAAAACAGGGTCACAGGCCAAAGTGGAGAACCAGTGATTTATTCATTACATTTCAGTTTTTGCCGTTGGCTGAAGGGAAGGAGAAGAAAGTGCACAACAGATTGAGAGAGAATGTGGGAAGTGAGAGGGGAGGAAGCACCTAGTGGGTGGGGAGGTAAGGAGGGAGGAGCAGCACCTGGTGGGTGGAGAGGTGTGGAGAGAGGAGCAGAGGAGCAGCACCTAGTGGGTGTGGAGGTGAGGGGAGGACAGCAGAAGGAGGCCATTTAAGAGCAGGAGAGGAGAGTAGGGTCACCACCAGAGATAAGGCTGACTGGGAATGGCTTCTGTCCCTCTCTGAATCTCTCTATGCCCCCAATTCTCTCTCTCTTTCTCTCTCTCTTCTCTCTCTCTCTCTCTCTCTCTCTCTCTCTCTCTCTCTCTCTCTCTCTCTCTCTCTCTCTCTCTCTCTCTCTTTCGATCTCTCTATCTCTCTCTTGTCCATTTCGTCTCCCTCTCGACCTGTTGTTCACCTGTCCCCTACTGTACGTCTCACTGCGTTTTACACCCCGCACTGTCATGGGGATTTTATCCAAACCTTGGAATGCGTATGTGCAGGATGACATGACTTTTTAAACCGGGAATTCATCTTAATGGCAGATAATACTGAATAAATAATGAAGGTCCACAAAAATGGCTTTTGTGATTTTCTAAAAATGCATGGCCTAACCCAATTTACGTGTTCCAAACTGAATAACTGACCATTGTCAAACTGCTATTGACAATATCATGGTATCTGACACATGTAAAATCCTACAAAGTGGTGTCGTGTATGAAAATAGTGACCATTTTTTAACCTATTGTAACAGGAAAGTTAAAGGTCCCATGGCATGCTACTTTATGGTTGCTTTTATATAGGTGTTAGTGGGCCCCTAATACAGTATTTGAAGACATTCAATAAATTTAGCCTTGTGCAGTATAACAGCCACTACGAGCCAGTCCCACAATGAGCTTTCAACAAACATGCCGTTTCTGTGTCTGTATCTTTAAATGCTAATGAGGAGGAGAGAGGCGGGTGGAGGGTGGGGATGCGGCCCTTAGCAGCTTGTGGCCACGGTACCATGCACTAGTGTTTACAGAGGATGTATCGCAATGGCTCGGATTCATAATATTATCCGGAGGCGCACGCAGCTTTTGTGTTCTGTAAATATTCTAGAACACTCTGGGTGCTCTGGCAGGAGTCCTGGAGCTCTGTATCTAAATAATATAATATAATATAATATAATATAATATAATATAATGTATAGATATCTATATAATATAATTTATTTTATCACGGCCAAAAGATGTGTGCGCCTCCGGATGATATTATGAATCTCAATGCGTTGGGTTCTCCGACATCTCTGGTTCTTCCACTTCCACGTGAATCTGAAGTACAGACTGAATCGCGACATGGAGAAGGAGAAAGGGATTGTCTCCCGGTACTTCACAGACACACCCCGGTGCCCCAGCAGCGGGGCTCCGGCGGGATACCATTCCGGGCAACAATTCCGGGCAACAATCCCTTTCTCCTTCATGTCGCGGTACAATCTGGACTTCATGGAGTCAAAGCCAATGTTCCTTTTCCCCAATTCCTTCTCAACCATTGCCGAGATATCCCCACTACAAGTCTTGTTGTTGAAGTACCAGAGAAGACAAAGAACCCGACGCAGTTTTGTCTATTTATCAAATGGGAGCTTCACTCAAGCTTGTGTTATTGTGTTGCGTTTTATGCGCCATAGCACCAATAGCAGAACGGTTATCCAAATAACAAAGAAGTGTAAGACACTTGCGTTACAGTGTGTGTATTCTCACACACATGAGGCACTCGCACGGTCGTAGCTTATTGTCTCATTGGCGGGCCAAATTCTCTTGGTGGGCAAAGCATTGGTCCCGTAACCTGGTCCCTTATGACGACATATGGGGCAAATTCCAAATCTGCCCGTCTGAGCTTTCGTTTTTTCGTGGGCGGAGCAGGATACCTAGTGCTCATTTTACACCTAACACCATTTCTAGCCACTGGGGGACCATAGGCAGGCCAGGTGTACTCATATTATTGTTAAAAAAACTCATAAAGTGACATTTTCATGCCATGGGACCTTCAAGAGGGCTCCGATCAAATGTCAAAAATCTCTAAAGAGCAGTAGTTTAATAGGGTATGATGTTAACAACTTTCAGGATATACTTAATAATATAAACTGGATGGAAATTAGCAACATATTTGAGTTTGATATAGCATGGGATCGTTTTCAATCTACTGTCTTGGAAGTACTTGAAGTACAAGATAGCACCATTAAAAGAGACCAGGATTAAACAGAGATCTCGGCCTTGGATAAATAATATCTTGGCACCATTCACTTGAGGAATGAAATCTTAAGTAGAAAAGAAACCAAACTGCATGTTCTTTTAAAAGAGTTTAAAATAATTAGAAATAATGTACAGCGAATGGTGGATGAGGCAAAAATAAAATGTTTAGGTCTAAAATTGAGGAGCATAAAAAGGATCCCAAGAAACTTCACTTCACCAAGTCCTTTGACCACTAATCCCCCCCCCCCCCCCTTTTGTTAAGGATGCTTCTGCATCAGGTCACCTGCAACTGTTGTGAATAATAATAATAATAATAATAATAATAATAATAATAATAATAATAATAATAATAATGATAATAATAATAATAATAATAATAATAATAATAATAATAATAATAATAATAATAATAATAATAGCTTAAATTTATATAGCGCCTTTCATAGTACCCACGGTTCCATCTACTTCTGGTGTTTTTAGTGATCCATAGAAGGTGCATACGTTTTATGAAGAAATGAGAGTTCAGCCAAACACTTTTTATTTCAAACAAGTAACAGAGGAGTTGGAACTAAAACAACTCAAAGGCCTAAATCCTTCCAAGGCTACTGGTTTTGAAAACACCCCTGCCAAATTCTCAGGGCTGCTGCTGATCACTCCTGTCATAACCCATTTTATACATTTATCCATTGAAGATAACCATTCCCCAATAAATTTAAGGTGGCAAAAGTGATAGACAATTATTTAGCAGAGCAGAAACTCTTTTTTGACTTCCAATCAGGCTTTAGAAGCCCATTACACTGATACCTGTCTGCTTTATCTTACATACTTTATTAGGGAAGAGGTGTATAAGAGGAACTTTTGTGGCATGGTGTTAATAGACTTTCAAAAGGCCTTTGATGCAGTTCAGTATGATATCCTTTTGAACAAACTCAAAGCCCTGGGATTTTCTCGTACATCTCTCCAGTGGGTGAAGACATACCTTGTTGGCAGAGAAAAGGGGGTGGATGTGGAAGGGACCTTGTCCTCACTACTTAAAATAATGTGTGGAGTTCCCCAGGGGAGTGTTTTCAGTCCTCTCTTATTTTTGTTACATGTTAATGATATGCCGTGAGCCATATAATCTAAACTCTATCCTAGAGCTCATCTTCTTCCTGACCACTTCTCTAGTCTAAGGTGGCTCAGAGTGGAGAACAGAGTTTCCAAAGTTAAACAGTGTTGAGTTTACAAGATAAGGAATAACCTTAATAACCTTAATAACCATTAGTACAGACGGAATTACTTTTCTAAAATTAGCGACACACAGAATTATTCCTGCAGGGGGACATCCACCGTTTTAACAGCTGTATGGGAAAGTACTCCTATACTCAGCAGCTGTCTCATGGAATGGCTTACCTTCCAACCTTAAATTGTTGAGCTCCTCCTACTTTTATTTATTTTATCTCTGAAACAAGCCTTTGGGCTCTATTGTCTTATTTTTTATCCATTTTAACATCTCTTGTTGATTGTTGTTCAATAAAGATTTAAATCAATCAAACACACACACACACACACACACACACACATACATGTGCACACACACACACACACACACACACACACACACACATGCAAACAAGCACACAATGTCATCCAATTTGCATGACCTGTGATCAGACGTGTACTGGGAAAGAAATCCGCTCAGACTGACTTTTTCTTGTCCATGCTGGCCATCCCACTGTTGGTTGCTGCTTTTCAAGAACTCCAGATTGTTCACGTGCATTAAGTCACTGGGCTCTCTGGCCAATTTGATTGGCCAGAGAGCCCAGACCTGGAACCCACAGCAACATCTCATGTGCACCCCGGTAGAGAGACAAACAGGGCCGGTAGAGAGACAGACAGGGCTGGTAGAGAGACAGACAGTGCCGGTAGAGTGTCTGTGTGTTTGTCTGTGTGTGTTTGGGTACATGAAGAGGGGAGTGTATGAGCATGTCATACTCAAGTGTTTAAACCCAGAAAATCACTAGTCCATCAAGTGAGTCATCAAGCTTTAGGCTTCTACCCTGTACAGGATACTTATGTGTTTGTTATTTCTGTTTCTTGTTACAATTAACATATTTATTTAGCTGATCCCACTCCTCCAAAACTCTTAAATTAGACTATACAATGGATGAGACCGCCCAGATATCTCATTCTGCGTTGGCCACGTAGACCACTCTGACGTTGGCGGGCAACCATTGATTTTTAAATATGGGTGCAAATTGAACACTGCGGAGCTCCTTGTTGGTCATTACCTGGAACGCCCCCCAACCAGCTCTGATTGGTTCTATCGCTCTAACATCTTAGCAGAGGCTCACCATGGCCTGATGAGAGAAGCAGAACTCTGAGCCAAAGATGACCGAAGACTGAAGGATTGATTAGGGAGAGGAATGGAGACGTGTTCCATCTGTACTCAGGCTGATGAGGCTCGACCTTTTGACCCCTGGGTCTGCTGGATGTGAATCACTCAGCATCGTTCAACTCAATCCCACTGTCTATATCTTGGCCTGTCCATTCCGGGTACGGTGTAGACAAAGGGGACCACCTGACCGCCCAAGGCTAACAGCGAGTCAAACAGGCCCCTGTTTACCTTGTCAATTGATGTGAAACCCCTTAGAAATGCTGACGCTATCTGCATCGCACAACACCCCCGATCTTGTGCTCGGATTCCTAAGAGCCGCTCTTCTGAATCAAAGAGGCTTTGGGACAGGATGTAAAGTAAATCTATGACCTCAACACTGGCAACCCAAACTCACTCCCCGTCCCCAATTGTTTTTTACATTGTATTTACTTATCACATCCATGCTCAAATAAACAGAACATATATGTATATATACTTAGATATATTTATATCTAAATAGTATATATATATATATATATATATATATATATAAATAAAAGTATAAATACAAATACATACCCACATATAAATAAGTATATATTGCCACATTAACACCTCCTCTCAGTCTGGTGTCCAGACTGAGAGGAGGTGTTAATGCTATAAAATGTATCTTTGCACTTTACCATTCTCTATTTTTTCAGTCGAATCCTGCCCTCCCCCATCAGCCTCTCTCTCTCTCTCTCTCTCTCTCTCTCTCTCTCTCTCTCTCTCTCTCTCTCTCTCTCTCTCTCTCTCTCTCTCTCTCTCTCTCTCTCTCTCTCTGTCTCTTTCGCTCTCTCTGCTGTATTTCCTTGATAGAACTGGCAACAATAAAATCAATCAATCCCATTGCTGCCCCGGTGCACAGGACCTGCCTCTCAACGTCACTTCATCCTTTTAACATCGTCACACCTTGCCAGCCATGCAAGAGGGAACAAATCGTCATGGTTACCACCACACACATGCAACCCATGCACTTATTGGATAGACATCCCCAACCAAAACGCAGTCATAATTCTCAAAGGCAGACATATTTGCGACTTGGTGGGCCGGAGATGGGCTGGGGCAGGGGTTGTCTCTTTGAGCCAATCACAGCGCTGCTGACACAGGAAGTTCGACAACCCCCCATCTCTCTGTGGTTTCACAAAGGTTGCAAATAAGATTTTGCAGTCGGTAACAACTGTCAACAACGTCAGTATAAGGAAGGCCTTACGATAACGACGCCGGGTTGTCTGTCTGCCTACTTATTTTTATAATTGAACTATAAAAATATCAGTATATTGATAGATAAATGTAATTTAAAACACCAGTTATTAATATTATGCTGATACATATGCGTGCATATGTGAGTGCGCGTGCGTGTGTGTGTGTGTGTGTGAACTGTCTGCATTGTGTTCTTAAATGTTCTGTATCACGTTGATGTTAAGGAGTCAAAACGCTACAACTATCCTTGACAGATAGATGAGCTCAATTTGCTTATCGAATACCATAATCATATATATATATATAAATATATATATATATGATTATGGTATTCGATATGCACGGTACACACACACACATACACAAACACACAATCTGAGAGAATCTCCTGGAACGACGACAATGCAGGGGTGAGACCTAACTCTCTCTGATCAAGGACTCGGAGCCCAGGGCAGGACCGAAGACCGGAGGAGAGGGGGGGAAGACCGGGTGAGGGGACAGGAAACTGGGTGAGGGGACAGGAGACCAGGTGAGAGGACAGGAGACCAGGTGAGAGGACAGGAGACCGGGTGAGAGGACAGGAGACCAGGTGAGAGGACAGGAGACCAGGTGAGAGGGGAGGAGAACGGGTGAGAGGCAGTTGACTTCAGACTGACATACTCCTGTCGCTGCTGTATCAATTGTCCACCTATTCCAGAATTCTGGACCAGGTTGCAGAACCGTACAAACGGACCACCGGTCAACCAATCAAATCCGAATCCGACCCTCTCTTGTACTTTCTGTGTCTTACTGGATCATGAACAGCACAATTTATATTATAGCAATGGCCTTGAGTTAGACAGAGCAACAGACAGATGTTTGAGTGTGTGTGTGTGTGTTATTTGTGTGTGTGTGTGTGTGTGTGTGTGTGTGTGAGTGTGTGTGTGTGTGTGTGTGTGTGTGTGTGTGTGTTTGTGTGTGTGTGTGTGTATTGTGTCTTATTTTGCTGTTAATCAAAAATATGCACGTTCTTTCGGGATTCTGGCTTTTAGACAGGCTCAGAGGGGAGAGAGTCAAGGGGAGAGGGGGAGGGTTTGGGAGACTTTTCTGAGAGTATGAAGTACAGTGTAAAGAAGGAAGCCACCAGGCCCCATACCCAGGACAGAGGGAACAACACTTAGCCAAAAGGTTGAAACATGTGTGAGCGCAGATCTCTGGAGATGTTCAAACAGTGAGTAGCACATGCTACATGTTTTCTGTTGACCGATAGACTGAGATTGTGCATACGTCAAGAAGCCATTTCCTCTTCTTTCCAAAATATGGCAAAGATGTTGTTCTCGCCGGTTTGGAAACCGGTTGCCATTGCAAGTTGTGTTTTAATGTTGGTCTGTAAACGGCCGCATACAGGAAGGAAGCTAAGAGCCAGGCGATGATGCCCTTCATCACAGCAGACATCACACGGCTGAGGTTCAGGGTGGCCTGTCCCTGACCTGCTCTTATTGTCTGTCTTCTCAAAGAAGCCACTATCATAAAGTCCTTTTACATGCATTATCTATCTCTGCCTTTCGCTCAAAGTTTTGCCGTGGAACTCGGTATCACTGACTCCAAACCCTGCGCAAGCGTGGAGTCCAGGGTGTGTTGATCTACGGAAGTGAAGCTGGTACATCAGAAGGTACCATAGGATTTGGTTGGCGATACTCCGACATTTTGTGATGAATCGAGGAGGGTTGCAGTCCCGCAAATTCCAATAAAGAAAAAACGAATCAAAACCATGTTCTGATTAGCAAACAATCAAATTATCAAAAATCCAACAAACAAACGAACATCGTAGGCTTGGTGTCTAGGGTACATTCTCAGCTACATCCGGAGTTCTGTGTGGAAACCCAAATACAATGTTTCCTATGGCATTTCCCCACACTGCAACTTTTATTCATCCTGCCCGAGTGGTTGAGTCAGAGTGGGGAGAGGAGAGGGGGAAGTGAGACCAGGTTTTGAAGTGGTATTGATTGAGGAAGAGGTGAGGCTGATGTAGGCTGTCACAGTGGAGGTGCATACTCACCAACCTGCTGCTCATACTAATGTTCCTCCGGAGACACTGTTCTCAATAAGCTTCTATCCTACCCAAACACTACCTCACCATCACCTTACCTTACTGATATGCTACCATCATCACCTAACCTGCTGCTTCTCATCATCACCTAACCCTCTATCCTACCCAAACCCAAACTACCCAACACTACAGATACGTTACCATCCTCACCTTACCCTACTAATACACTACGATCATAATCACCTAACCCTACTGATACACTACCATCATCATCACCTAACCCTACTGATACACTACCATCATCATCACCTAACCCTACTGATACACTACCTCACCATCACCTAACCCAACTGATACACTACCTCACCATCACCTAACCCTACTGATACACTACCTCACTATCACCTAACCCTACTGATACACTACCTCACCATCACCTAACCCTACTGATACACTACCATCATCATCACCTAACCCTACTGATACACTACCATCATCATCACCTAACCCTACTGATACACTACCATCATCATCACCTAACCCTACTGATACACTACCTCACCATCACCTAACCCTACTGATACACAACCATCATCATCACCTAACCCTACTGATACACAACCATCATCATCACCTAACCCTACTGATACACTACCTCACCATCACCTAACCCTACTGATACACTACCTCACCATCACCTAACCCTACTGATACACTACCATCATCATCACCTAACCCTACTGATACACTACCATCATCATCACCTAACCCTACTGATACACTACCTCACCATCACCTAACCCTACTGATACACAACCATCATCATCACCTAACCCTACTGATACACAACCATCATCATCACCTAACCCTACTGATACACTACCTCACCATCACCTAACCCTACTGATACACTACCTCACCATCACCTAACCCTACTGATACACTACCATCACCATCACCTAACCCTACTGATACACTACCATCATCATCACCTAACCCTACTGATACACAACCATCATCATCACCTAACCCTACTGATACACAACTATCATCATCACCTAACCCTACTGATACACAACCATCATCACCTAACCCTACTGATACACTACCTCACCATCACCTAACCCTACTGATACACTACCTCACCATCACCTAACCCTACTGATACACAACCATCATCATCACCTAACCCTACTGATACACTACCTCACCATCACCTAACCCTACTGATACACTACCTCACCATCACCTAACCCTACTGATACAGTACCTCATCATCACCTAACCCTACTGATACACTACCTCACCATCACCTAACCCTACTGATCCACTACCTCACCATCACCTAACCCTACTGATACACAACCATCATCATCACCTAACCCTACTGATACACTACCATCATCACCTAACCCTACTGATACACTACCTCACCGACACCTCACCCTACTGATACACAACCATCATCATCACCTAACCCTACTCATACACTACCTCATCATCACCTAACCCTCCCTACACATTCAAACACAACCTCCATCTGGCCGTCTGTCTGTCGCTGTGTCTGTCTATCTATCGAGATGATGGGGAACCTTAAATGAAAAAAAACATATATTTTTCCGTCTGTTTGTTTGTCTCACTGATCCACCTTCACTGAAAACAACACAAACATTGAAAGCAATTCAGCTTGGGGGCAATGAGAGGGAGAAAGAGAGAGAGAGAGACCCTGGTGACAACCGAGAGAGAAGCATCTCTCTCTCTGAATTGAGCATCAATGCCCTCAACCCATCTCTTCCACTGGAGAAACACAGTCTCTCTCTACCTCTCTCTCTCTATTTCTGCAGTCCTATCTAATCCATCAGTCTTCCCTTTCCCTGTTTTCTCCCCAGTCGCCTTGCTAGTTATGAGATAGAACAGGCATGGGAGCCAAAATGGCGGCTCCTTCCTACTGCCGTGTCTATTTATAGACGGCTCCGTGGTGGAGAGGCTGCCCCTCATTTGTCTCCGTCTACATTTATCTTCGAGTGATGATGTCTCTCGCTCCTCACACCCACGGGACTAATTAATCGGTTGTGCACAGAGAGAGAGAGAGAGAGAGAGAGAGAGAGAGAGAGAGAGAGAGAGAGAGATAGAGAGAGAGAGAGAGAGAGAGAGAGAGAGTCATAGAGAAGGAGAGAGAGGGATTGAGAGAGAGAGAGAACATAGTCAATAGAGAGAGAGAGAGAGAGAGAGAGAGAGAGAGAGAGAGAGAGAGAGAGAGAGAGAGAGAGAGAGAGAGAGAGACAGACAGACAGACAGACAGACAGACAGAGAATATTGAGAGTAAATATAGAGGGAGAGAGAATCATGTGTGTGTGTATTCAAAGACCCGGGCTGGGCGGGCAGGGATGTCATCAGTGTCTTTGATTGACACTTTCAATTACAGGCGTTCCATCGGCTGTGCTCCCCAGCCAACCAGGAACCTCCCCGATGCGGATTGGATGTCAGCTCAAGGCATTATCCAATCAAAGGCCTGTACACGGTTTAGAGAGGCCTTGCATAGGGGCTCGGTTTGTCTGAAGTAGAGATGATATGGTCTGCCATGAGGATGAGGGCACAACACTCAGGCTGCTCCAGCTGTCCTCTTCCGCTGACTATTATTGGATGTGAGGGTTTGGGTGGTTGATCGAAAACTGAAACGGCGAAAACCAACGATGGCAAAAAAACTGTGTTTAAACTGAGATTTGAGGAAAGCATTTCTGTTGGCGGATCTGTCTGTAGTTATGCTGTAACATATTCACACATCCACACGTACATTCCCATCATAAGCGTCTCAATGCAGGAATCTTAAATACAGTACCATAAGCCAGCAAGTACACATGGCGAGGAACACCAAGAGGGCCTGGAAGGTGAGGAATTATTGAAAAGGATTTGTATATTGTCCATTCTACGGGTATTCTCAGAACTGAAGACCCTCGCTGTGTAAATCACACTGAGGTCATGGTGTGTGGTACATCATGTTCCACTGTGCTTTGTACTGTGTTTGTCCATCTCACTACGTTCTTCAAACATGGAGGCATGTCCAAGGGCCATGCATACGGCATCACTGACAGCCAATGGCTTTGAACATCAAACACACGCACACACACACGCACACAGACTAGCACACACTCAACAAACTACAATACAAACTACACAGACATATGTTCAGGCAAACACGTAACATTACGATGACTCCCATCACAAAGCTGGCAGAGCACAAACACAGTGGCACGGGTTGCATCTTATTCTGTTATCACCCATAATGCTGCACACAGAGCCATCGACAGTATGTCCGTCAATGATGTCGGTGAGAGACAGCTCTCTTATCTGTCTTCTATATGGCCATGAGAGGCAACCCGCCATGCATCTCTCTTTCTATCTCTCTCTCTCTTTCTCTCTCTCTCTCTCTCTCTCTCTCTCTCTCTCTCTCTCTCTCTCTCTCTCTCTCTCTCTCTCTCTCTCTCTTTCTCTTTCACTCTGTCTGTCTATCTCTCTCTCTCTCTCTCTCTGTCACTCTCTCCCTCTCTCGCTCTTCTGAATACCAGTCCTTCCTTTTCCGCCTCTTTCCTGCTCACAGACTCTGACCTGCTCACAGACTCTGGCCTGAGGGCTGATCTGGAGCCAGCGGAGCCTGTGCCTCCAACAGCTGGATCTTTAAATTCACCGGCGTTCTATTCCAGCTGAAACAGTGGGCTCACTGGCTGATAGGCAGTTACCGCTAATGTTCAGGTGTATATGTTTGATCTACATCACATCCTTTCAATCCTTATTTTAAAAAGGGGTATCACAACAATGTTACAAGTGGAAAATATAGTGCATTGACATTATTTTCTCACCAGTTGCCACAGAGTGGGACTCCTCAGCTGAA
>NC_136935.1:26362757-26452757 GCF_949987615.1 Pollachius pollachius
TTCTTCTCCAGGTGGCTCTAGGTCTTCCCCTCTTTCTCTTGCCTTGTGGGTCCAATGTTAGGGCCTGCTTTGTAATTGATTTGTTTTTTCTCCTGAGTGTGTTGCCTATCCATTTCAATTTTGTCCTCCTGATTTGGGTCTCTATTTGTTCTTGTTTGGTGAGATCCCACAGGTTGGCATTTGAGATGGTGTTAGGCCAGTATATTCCCAGGAGGCCTACTAGACAGCGGTTGCTGAATGTCTGTAGTTTGTTGAGTATGTTGGTGGTTGTCTTCCAGGTTTGGGATCCGTAAAGTAGAGTGGATTTGACAATTGAGTTGAATGTTTTTAGTTTGGTCTTGAGTGATATGTTTTTGGTTTTCCAGATTTCATTTAAGATGTTAAATGTTGTCCTTGCTTTCCCAATTCTGGCTTTGGCATCCTCCTCCGATCCTCCTTCTATATTAATTACACTCCCAAGGTCTGCGAAACAGTTTACATGCTCTACCTGGTTTTGATCCATGGTTATTGGTGTGTTGTTCTTGTTGTTGATTCACATTACTTTGGTGTTCGATGAGTTGATTTTGAGCCCGAGTGAAGGAGCAGTTATCTCTAGTTCGTGTGATTTGTCCTGCATCTGTTGGTAGGTGTGTGCAAGTAGTGCCAAATCATCAGCAAAATCCAGATCCTCTAGCTGTTCGGTCAGGCTCCACTGTATGCCGGTTCGTATGTTGTTGGTTACCTGTTTCATAGACCAGTCTACGCAGAGGAGGAAGAGGAAGGGTGAAAGCAAGCATCACTGCCGCACCCCAGTCAGGACCTCAAAGGCCTCTGATACACATCCTACATGGAGAACTTGACATTGCATAACATGGTATTCAATGTCAAGTTCTCCATGAAGGTGTTCTTGAGGATGCTGATAAACTTTGGTGGGATGCCATAGTGCCCCATCAATTTCCACAGCATCTCCCGATCCACACTGTCAAAAACCATTTCAAAGTCTATGAAATTTACTAAGACAGGAGAGTTCCATTCGATGAATTGTTCGATGATAATCCTGAGGGTGGCTATTTGGTCTCCACAGGATCTACTGTTCCTGAAGCCGGCCTGGTTTTCCCTCAGTTTCTCATCCACCGCCATCTCGAGTCTCTCGAGTATAATGCGGTTGAGCACGTTTCCTGGTGTTGAAAGCAGCATTATTCCTCTGCAGTTTTTACACTCACTGAGGTCCCCTTTCTTTGGAGTCTTTATAATGTTGCCATCTCTCCAATCTCGCGGGACATTTTCTTCCTCCCAGATGATTTGCATGAGATGGTGAAGCATGTTGGTGGAGGTTTCGATGTTTGCCTTGAGGGCTTCAGCTGGTATCTCATCCGGTCCCTCTGCCTTGCCTCCTCTCAGGGCTTTGATGGCCTTCTTGATTTCAGTCTTGGTGGGGGGGTTGCAGTTTATCCCCAACAGGTTTGCGGCTGGTGGGATCTCTGCTGTTATTTGAGGGGGGTGTCTGTTAAGCAGTGCTCTAAAGGGATCCGTCCACCTCTTTAGTTGGTCTTCCTTGGTTGTGAGGAGTGTTCCCTGTGAGTTTTTGATGTGTACTTGAGTTTGTTTGAACTTGCCTGGGAGCTTTTTTGTTGTAAGGTAGAGTTCCTTGAGGTTGTTCCTTCCTGCTGCTTCCTCTGCCTGTTGTGCTAGATCCTCAATGTACTTCTTTTTCTTTCTTTTGACACTTTTTTTCACTTCTTTGTTTGCTGCTTGATATTCCTTCTGCGCTGTTGCCTTTGTTGCTTTAGTTTTACTTCTGTTTAGTACCTCTTTCATTCCCCTTCTCTCGCTCACTTTCATGACCGTTTCATTGGATAGCCAGGGTTTGATGTTTGTTTTCCTTCTTCTTTGCATGTCTCTTTCCATATGCTTTTCAGACGTTTCCACGTATCCTCCAGTGATCTTGGGGTTTCTGCTTCCTGGTGTTGTAGTAATTGTAGTGCTTGGAACCGGTTGTGTAATGTGACTTGGTAGAGTTCCGATGTGCCTGTATCCTGAAATTGCTGTACATTGAATTTGACTCTTCCTTTTCTGGGTTTCATGCTGTAACGAGGTGATGGTCAGATCCAGCATCAGCTCCTCTTCTAACTCTGACATCCAGCAATGAATGCCTAAACCTTTGGCTAATGCAGATGTGGTCAATCTGATTTTCTGTGGTATGGTCAGCAGAAACCCAAGTTGCTTTATGGATGTCCTTGTGTGTGAAATGGACCCACCGATGACCAAGTTGTTGTCTGCACAAGCCGCTGCAAATCTTTCTACATTTTCATTGATGGATCCTACTCCATGTCTTCCCATTACCAGTTCGTAGCCATTGTTGTTTCCTCCCATCTTGGCATTCATGTCTCCCATCAGGATCATTATGTCCTTTTCTTTCTTGGCCTGGAGTATGTGGTAGAGTCGGTTGTAAAAGTGATCCTTGGTTTCATCGGCTGTGTCGTTGGTGGGGGCGTTGCATTGTACTACCTGGAGGTTTATTTTCTTGTGTGTAGTATGGAATCTGGCTGTGATGATCCTTGAGTTGATGGGTTCCTTGCTGATAAGGGCCCTCTATGCTTCTTTGGAAAGTATGAATGCTAGTCCCTCTGTATGTGGTGCAGAGTCATCTGGGTGCCCGGAGTACAGTATGGACTCTCCGCTCGCCAGCTTGACCTGCCCTGTCTGAAGCAATCTGGTTTCACCCAGACCAAGGAGAGATAGATTGTACCTCCTCATCTCCTCCGCTATCACTGCTGTCTTTCCTCCTGCACTCATGGTCCTCACGTTCCATGTTGCTATGGTGGTGGGTAATCTAGGGGTCAGAAGAAGCTTCGGACGCACTATCTTCTTGCGGTTTTCCATGTGCGTCGTAATGTTTCTAGCTTTGGACACTGAAGAGTCTTCTTTTCCAAGACTAGCCCCAAGCCCAACCTTCCACCATTTCTGGTTTCTGGAGTTTTGGAGTTGGTTTGTTAGTCCTCTCCCCTATCCCATTGTCTTCCAGGTATTGGGTTATAGTCTAATATATACCAAATATATGTATATATATTTAACTGTATGCGGGGAAAAAAAAGATAAATGTTTTTGTATTAGACATATATATCAATTTAATGGGCAGCAATATTATATATATATATATATATATAGTGTGTAAGTAATGAGTGGGTGATGTGTGTGTGTGTGTGTGTGTGTGTGTGTGTGTGTGTGGGTGTGTTTCTTTGTGTGTGTCTGTGTGTATGACAAGGAATACGACCACTCAAGGTGCTGCCCATCAAATGAAACTGAAAATGAAAATACAAAACTTTGACGAAGACGGAGAGAAACAGGAGGGAGGTGATGGGTGGATGGACTGCCTGGAAAGAGTCATGGAGAGAATAATCAACAGTCCTGTCCAAGGACACACAGGCTGGACGTCACATGACTGACTCCCTCTCGGAGAGCGCTCGCGCGCGTGTGTGTGTGTGTGAGTGTGTGTGTGTGTGTGTTACGTATGATGATGGAATGGAATTGCTCCATAGCCAGTCGTAAAAGTCCATGTGCTAATTCACCCCCCCCCCCCCCCCCCTCCTACACACACACACACACACTACCAGGGCGATGTTGGACATTAGCCGGGAATCTGTCATGCCATGATGGGTCCTGCTGACATCCAGGCTTCTGTTATTCCCTCTACGGGGATGGTGTGATTAACTTCCTCCTAGTCCAACATCCACTGCTTTCAGGAGTCGTGTTACAAATTTGCATCTGCATATTTCCACTATGTATTTTGTGTTTGTATTTTTTCAATCTCCTTTATTATTCAAATTGTGTCCTGTCATGAACTGTAGCCTTGTGAGACCGGCCTGGTCTTAACTCAGGTGCTGTCCTCTCTTTAGACCTGCCTGGTCTTACTTCAGGTCCTGTTCTCTCTGTAGACCGGCCTCCTCTCATTAAAAATTAAGTAACTGAAAGGACCAATCTGAGTCAGGGGGTGGGAGATTCCGTTGGTGACGGACAAGAAGTTCAGCAGTCTGCAGGATCTCAACACAATGAGGAGAGTGTAGCCATTGATTGACCAATCAAACCGGTACGACCCAAGACAGAATGACTAAAGATGTTAAAAGATGAAAAATCTTTTAACCCCCCCCCGATTTACCAATGATATCTCATATTTTGTCCAAAAAAAATGTATATATATATTTTATTGTCACTAATGGTCACTTAAATGTTTTCAAGCTCACCATGTCAAGTATTCAGAATTCAAAACATTTATTCACAAATATGTTCTTGCCAAGCGGAGCCAGCCAGTCCTGTGTGCGTATGCAAATTAGCCATGTTCGCCAAACAGAAGAAAGACGGAAAGTTGAAAAGTTATACTAAAAACGGCTAGCAAGCGAAAGCTAAACCAGAGTGTATCACTCACACACTTTGGGTCTATTTCAACTTAAGGTAAGAGGCTATCTTTTAAATCTTTGCAGTGACTGAATTGTGATGATATAACTGGGACATAAGGGTGCACTCTGCATAAGATGAGTGTGTGCGACTGTGTCCATGCATGTCCTTTCCGGCTTCGGCATACTGCATGGTTATGAAGGCGTTGTGGTTGGTTCTGGTCCGACTGTGCGTGCATGTCCTTCCCGGCTTCGGCATACTGCATGGTTATGAAGGCGTTGTGGTTGGTTGTGGTCCGACTGTGCGTGCATGTCCTTCCCGGCTTCGGCATACTGCATGGTTATGAAGGCGTTGTGGTTGGTTGTGGTCTTCGTGAAGCAGCCTAGCCTTGCAAGTTGGAGTAGGCCTAATTGTTTACGTGCGTGCGAGAGAGTGTGTGCGCACGAGAGAGCACACCTGCCATGGTGATGCTTGGCTTGTTTTTGTATTCCTGGCATTTATTCAGTTGTTGATTGCTCATCAATAATTGGCGCCATATTGGTGCCAATTATTGTTGTGTTTGCATTGTAATGCACAATTTTGCCTCTCCTTGTTATAAAACATTGTGCATCCAAACAACTTTAGCCAATGCAGCCTCCTATGTCAGTACTGACATCCTGCGAATAGGTTACTATAGCATATCGGATTATCAACAATTGTTATGTGTGTGTGTGTGTGTTGTCATGTAGGCTATAGACTGATTGCTTGCATCCATGAAATAATGTAATGTTATAGGGCAACTGCATTTTGAGATAATTTAGATCGGTACTGCACAACAATCGGGGGATGGGGACCCCCCCGAATATTGACGGTATTTCGCACACTGGTTGAATCTGATTGGCGAGTTTTTTTAACTAAGGCCCCGCACATGTGGAAATAAATTTCTAACCAGCAGTGCTTGATTTGAAAATGCAAATATGCTAACTTGAAAATCTGGAGTATGGAGGCAAATCACTGCCGTAATTGTTATTTTTAATTTTTGAGTCCACTGAATTGTGTTCCTGGAAATGTAAACACCATTGAATTCAAAACATTGAAAAATAATATGTTGAAAACAACGGCTTGTGAATTCATTCACATGCCTTTGTGTCAGTTATGTATATTCAAACCCAGACCTCAATAAGCACAGGGGTGTTGAGGTGTTCAATAACCCTCATCAGGGCCGCTGCTGGCCATTTCGGGGGGGGGGGGGGGGGTGAAGACATATAATTAGGTAAAAACATATAATTGCCGAAATTGAGTGATAGGTAATGCAATTAAGAAAAAACAACGGTGGGCCTCTTCATAACTAATTTATATATTTTTTTAATTCAATAATGTAATAATTATTTTTATTTTTTTATTTTTCTTACAAACCATAATTTTTGGTTCCCCCCCCAGGTACTTGGTGCCCTACGCACTCTGCGTACTCTGCGTATAGGGAGCGGCGGGCCTGACCCTCATAAAACAACATCTATGACAACTGCACTCAGTTCAATTACAAAGAACCATTCTATCTGCTGAATCAGGAGAACAAATATATCGCTAGTGAAAAGATGTCTCTCTCTGTGCTTCAGCTCTCCCTAGTTTTCGCTCTTCTACCCTTTTGGATAAAAATGGCCTCTATTTGAAAAACTTGTCTCCACCATCATCCTCATCCTGGTCCCTTCATTTTTCTAATGCCAGAATCTGACTATAAGGAAGGCTCTTTTTTATTAAGTCCTTGCAAACTGTCCGTGCCCTAAGGCCTCAGGAGTGGGACTGGATGTCTCTCCCTGCCACTCACTCTCTGGCTCTCTCTCTGTCCGCATCCATCTCCTGTGTTCACTCCATGTCCAGGACTCTTTCCTGTGTTCAATCCATGTCCAGGACTCTCCTGTTATCCTTGTTCCTCTACCTCATTGCTCCTCATCTTCCTTCCCTTGCCTAATCACTTTCTTTCATAATTGTCTTTTGAGCCGTGTTGTCCAGCAGTTGCATAATGGGTTTGCTGTTACATAATTGATGTCAGAATATCAAGGAAAATGTTGCAGATGTGCCAACTTTAAAGCTTAACGTCATTATGGGCTTTGGTTTGAGGCTCGTGGGCTGTTGTGTCAGGGTTTGTTTAAATTTTAGGGCGGTAGGACCTTCCTATCTCAAAAACTGTCTTTCCACCACATTCTGAACCACTAGGTCTTGCTGGCAACACTTCTGAGAGGCTTTGTCCAAAGAACAGTCCATTTGGGAAAACTTTTTTTCTCTAAGGGCTAGAACTCCAACTCGGATATGTCATCCTCGGGACCCCGGGAAATGAGCGTGCACATTTTGGCATCTCTAGTTATCTTGAAAAGGCGGGAAAAGAGGCATGACCTCCAACAGTAGAGCAAATGTACATAAGACAGAGGTAAGTTTCTAGTCCCCAATTTTTGTGGGATTGAAGTGTACAATTATGGCTTAAGGTGTGTATACACAGCTGGCCTGTGGCCAAGTTTTTGAAGTCTGGGGTCAAAAGGTCAAAAGGAGCCAGCACCACGCCAACAACAAAAAGTGAATGTGCATTTCCCTCATAACTTTTTGTCATTATTAAAGAGAGGCCTGATTCTCAGATATGCATGTTGAATGGCTAGAGTGTAGGTCTGGGAAGAACTTCAGGCCAAAATCTTGCAAGCCAGCCGCTGGGTGAGGTGCAACGAGATGGAACACTTGCTGAGTCATTTCTTGTAGGGCTGGAGCCCACAAGTTGATAATCCTATGCGTCCATTGAGACCCCCTTTGATATAAAAGAGACCCCAGGTCTATAGCTTACTTGTTAATGTCCTCGACTCAGTCACCTATTGCATCACTTCCTTTAGGGCTTCGGCCTCCTAATTGATCATTCTAGTACATCAAATGCCCTCTTTCATATATATTATACCACCACCACTGGGAAGTGGCAATAATTCTCCATATCCATATGGGGAGGGTGTGTTGGGGGAGTGCACACTAGACATAAATAGGAAGCACACTCAAGAGGAGGAATGCATATTTAATACATATTTAATTAATTGTTTCAAATAACCTTGCCTCGTTAAATCAATGAGCTTGGTGTTTTGCTTTCAAGAAAAGGTTATAGGCTGTGTCTCTATAAAATCTGTCCATGCGCGTCTCTCAGAGTGACGTAACAAGCCACCAGACAGCGATTTAAAAAAAACGAGTCAAGTTCATTAAAAAAGTAACTTATTAATTAAAGTCTAAACTGCGCAAAATAGAAACATATTCCAAGGTGCCTTTTGAAGGAAACCTTGGAATATGTCTATTTCCTAACCAGCGGACCCTAGTTCACGCGACGCTGAGTCACGTGACGTTGACGCAGGCCCATTGAAAAGAAAAGGACAAAGAAACGTAGGCATGTCACATGTTTAAAGCCGTTATTGTATTTAATTATTATTATTTATTTTTTTAAATTAATTTTTATTAAAATATATATTATGTATAGATAAATATACAATTATTTAGTTATAATATTATAAGTAGACCATAGCTTTTATTCAATTATCGTTATAACAAGATCTGTGTCTGACCATTGACCAGCCTGAATGAAATTCATATTGACGGTATGGCACTATATCCCTATTTTCGCACACCCATCTTGAATTTAATAGACCATTCTCGGTGCTTTGAAGAAATTCTGGTGGTCTCCGTATGAATAAATAAATAAATAAACATCCTAAAATTATCCAATAGGAAAGATGCTCACAGCGTCTATTGGAGCAGTTGTCGGGTTAACCCATTTGTGCCGGCTGCTGCGCGGCGCAACATTGTATCTACTAGATATAATGTTGCGCCGCGCAGCAGCCGGCACAAATGGGTTAATACAGGAGTCAATGGGCTGCTGGAGCATCCGCTCTGAGCGTCAAACATCGCCGGGGATGGCATAACATTGTAGTGAATTGAACCCCGTCTCTGTCTGCAGACGACGCCGAAGGGTACCTTTCTCTCAGCGACCGACGCTAAAGTGCCCTTGCCAACAGTCGGTATCTGACATTCTCGGAGTAAGACTGTGTTGTCAATGCACATCCAGTACACACTCAGGAGGAGGAATGACCTCTCACGCATGATAACTTAATGAATTATTTAAAATAACCCTGCTTCGTTAAATGTGTCCTTGCACATCTCTCAGAGTGACGTTACAGCCTAGCCACCAGACAGTGATAAAAAAAAGAGTCACGTTGAATACAAAAGAAACATTAATTACAAGTCTAAACTGTGGAAAATAGAACGATATGGGGGGTAATATAGAGCGTGCACTGCGCAGCCCTTCAGAAGTCGAAAAACAAATCCTGATGCATTGGTTTTATATTGAATTAATTAAATATTAAAATATATATATTTGGTAACCCTTCCTTTTACAGTCCCCTAATTACTTGGTATTTACCCGTTAAATAAATGGTAAATCAGAGTATTACTGGGTAATTACCACTGGTAATAAGAAGGTAAATACTGACAAATTACCCAGTAAATATATGGTAAATCATAGTGTATTAATAGGTAGTTACCACTGGTAATAAGAAGGAAAATACAGAGGAATTACAGCTGAAGTACTAAGTAAAACCTCCACTATTACCCATCAACTCAACTAAGTACCGTGTAGTTGTAACCGTTTTAGGTTGGTAATAACTGTGTACTTCCTAGGAAATTAGGCAACCAATTCTTAGACACACCTATTAATTCAAGTTACAATTGTAGTTATCCAAGGTTTATGTTGGTAACAGCCCAAGTTTAATGATGTACCATCTAGAAATTAGCATTCTTTCCAATCAATTACATTTTCTTACATAGTTATTATTCATAGCTACACCCATTTAGAAAGGGTTTGTTCGATTTACCTTAGTAACTATGGAATTACTTACCTGGTAACAACCTCCGCAGGAACAGTTTTCCTCTAGTGTCATGATAGATCTCCTTAAATACTGGGTACGAAGCCGTTTGTTTCCATGGTGTTACCACGTTACTACCATATCATTTATAATAGATACATTCCATTGTCCATGCAGTAAACTGGAACTTGCAACATGTACGTTTTGCAACGTTTCTAAGTAAAACATTACAATTTACCCAGTAAGTAAGCTGAAACTGTACTGTAAAAGGAAGCCTTGCTTGTTTCCATGGTTTTACCAGGTTCTTACCATATAATTTGTAATAGATTATTCCCTTTCCCATGCAATCAACACAAACTTGTACCATGTATGTTCTTTAACGTTACTAAGTAAAACATGACAATTAACCCAGTAAGTAAGCTGAAACTGTACTGTAAAAGGAAGCCTTGTTTTTTTCCATGGTATTACCAGGTTCTTACCATATAATTTGTAATAGATACATTCCATTGTCCATGCAGTACTCTGGAACTTGTGCGTTCTGCCACGTTACTAAGTAAAACATGACAAGTTACCTAGTAAGTAAGCTGAAACTGTACTGTAAAAGGATGTCTCGTTTGTTTCCATGGTATAACTAGGTTCTTACCATATAATTTGTATTAGATACATTCCATTGTCCATGCAGTAAACTGGAACTTGTACCATGTACGTTCTGCAACGTTACTAAGTAAAACATGACAATTTACCCAGTAAGTAAGCTGAAACTGTACTGTAAAAGGAAGCCTTGTTTGTTTCCATGGTATTACCAGGTTCTTACCATATAATTTGTATTAGATACATTCCATTTTCCATGCAATTAACACAAACTTGTACCATGTATGTTCTGCAACGTTACTAAGTAAAACATGACAATTTACCCACTAAGTCAGCTGAAACTACTGCAAAAGGAATCCTTGTTTGTTTCCATGGTATTACCAGGCTCTTACCACATAATTTGTAATAGATTATTCCCTTTTCCATGCAATCAACACAAACTTGTACCATATATGTTCGGCAACGTCGTTCACCAGTAGTTAAGCACTTTAATTTTAGTTATAAAACCCCAAACCACTGTTGATGAAAGGCATATTAAAATGAAACAAAATCAAAGGCTTATCTTTCAAACAATGCATATCTAACAAACAGGCACTGAACACTGAAAAAAATCGGACAAAATAAAGAGCCGTCAACATCAACTTAATTTAAATGTTACTGACGTTGTTTTCATAAAACACATGACAGTTCTATGGCAATTGACCAAAATGCAGACTGCTTCAACCTCCAAAGTGAGAACCTGGTACAAATTGAATAAGTGGCGAATGCCATTCAGCAATCTGCCTATGGGAGCTTCTTTGTGGTCATTTGCAAACCAATGAGTCCACTCGATGAATGAGAGATGGCTCTTTAGTGCCCACTCTGTGCGGTTTCCTCATTGGTTTGTGAATGACAGCAAAGATGCTCCCATAGGCAGATTGCTGCATGGCATTCGCCCTTTATTCAAATTGTAGAGGTTGAAGCATTCTGCATTTTGGTCACTTGCCATAACACTGTCATGTGTTTATCAAAACACCATCAGTAACATTTAAATTGAGTCGATGTGGACGGCTCTTTTTTTTGTCCAATTTTTTTCAGTATTCAGTGTTTCAATTGTTTGAAAGATAAGCCTTTGATTTTGTTTAATTTTAATATGCCTTTAATCAATAGTGGTTTGGGGTTTTATAACTAAAATTAAAATGCTTAACTACTGGTGAAGGACGTTGCAGAACATATATGGTACAAGTTTCTGTTGATTGCATGGAAAAGGGAATAACCTACAACTTGTATGGTAAGAGCCTAGTATTACCATGGAAACTTTCCTGGTTCGCATCCTACCTGATGAATCGCACTTATCAGGTAACATGGAATGGCTCCTTGTCCAAACCTTGCACGCTTGATACAGGTGTCTCTCAAGGCTCTGTACTGGGGCCTCTTCTGTTCTCCCTCTGCACCAGCTCTCTGGGCTCTGTAATTAGATCCCACGGCCTTTCCTATCACTGCTATGCTGACGACACCCAGCTATTTCTCTCCTTTCCCTCATCTGACAAAGCCCTGATTGCAACACGCATATCTGAATGTCTGGCAGAAGTCAGCACCTGGACAATTGCCCATCACCTGAGGCTTAACCTCAACAAGACTGAGCTCCTCCACCAGGAAATACCAGGGAAAGATTGCCCACACATGGACTTACTGGTCACTGTTGAGAACATCACTGTATCTCCTTCCTCAACTGCCAAAAACCTTGGTGTAGTGTTGGACAATCAGTTATGCTGCACCACAAACATCGCTGCGGTGGCCCGATCCTGCAGATTTGCACTTTACAACATCCGCAGGATCCGGCCCTTCCTCACAAGGGAAGCAGCTCAGCTTCTAGTCCTATCACTGGTAATCTCCCGCCTCGACTACTGCAACTCGCTCCTGGCTGGACTCCCTGCCTCTGCGATTAAACCCTTGCAGCGCATCCAGAATGCGGCAGCGCGCCTCGTGTTCAACCTAACAAAATTCTCACATGTAACCCCCCTCTTCCGAGACCTCCACTGGCTCCCTGTAATAGCTCGCATCAGATTCAAGATGATGGTACTGGCATACAAGGCAGTTGATGGAACTGCCCCTGCCTACCTCCAAGCATTAGTAAAGCCACACACCCCAGCTCGATCCCTCCGCTCAACTACCTCAGCTGGACGTCTGGTACCGCCATCGCTAAGAGCAAGCAAAGGTCGGTCAGCGAAGTCACAACTTTTCTCTGTTTTGGGACCTCAGTGGTGGAACGAGCTCCCTACCGATGTCAGGATCGCAGAGTCGCTCACCAGCTTCCGCAAAAGACTCAAAACTCACCTGTTCAGAGTTCACCTCGACTCTGCATAGAAACCAATGCACAGCCACTATAGAATGTTGTACGTCCTGGGACTTGCACTTATTCAAAGTACTTAATTGTGTAGCATCTACAGTAGCTGCTCTCTTTGCTTTACACGGGGAATGGGTTAGCCTAGCGATTGTAATACTTGCACTTGGTTCTATGATCATATTTACTGTACCGACAGCGATATATTGTTTCACTTCTTATGAAAAATGTAGTCATTGTAACAAATGCACTTATTGTAAGTCGCTTTGGATAAATGCGTCTGCTAAATGCCGTAAATGTAAATGTAAATGAAACAAACAAGGCTTCCTTTTACAATACAGTTTCAGCTTACTTACTGGGTAAATTGTCATGTTTTACTTAGTAACGTTGCAGAACATACATGGTACAAGTTTGTGTTGATTGAATGGAAAAGGGAATAATCTATTACAAATTATATGGTAAGAACCTGGTAATACCATGAAAACAAACAAGGCTTCCTTTTACAGTACAGTTTCAGCTTACTTACTGGGTAAATTGTCATGTTTTACTTAGTAACGTTGCAGAACGTACATGGTACAAGTTCTAGTTTACTGCATGGCCAATGGAATGTATCTATTACAAATTATATGGTAAGAACCTGGTAATACCATGGAAACAAACGAGGCTTCCTTTTAGTTTCAGCTTACTTACTGGGTAAATTGTCATGTTTTACTTAGTAACGTTGCAAAACATACATGGTACAAGTTTGTGTTGATTGCATGGAAACGGGAATAATCTATTACAAATTATATGGTAAGAACCTGGTAATACCATGGAAACAAACAAGGCTTCCTTTTACAGTACAGTTTCAGCTTACTTACTGGGTAAATTGTCATGTTTTACTTAGTAACGTTGCAGAACGTACATGGTACAAGTTCCAGTTTACTGCATGGACAATGGAATGCATCTACTACAAATTTTATGGTAGTTATGTGGTAACACCATGGAAACAAATGGCTTCGTACCCAGTATTTAAGAAGATGTATCATGACACTAGAGGAAAACTGTTCCTGCGGAGGTTGTTACCAGGTAAGTAATTCCATAGTTTCTAAGGTAAATCGAATAAACCCTTTCTAAATGGGTGTAGCTATGAATAATAACTATGTAAGAAAAAGTAATTTATTGGAAAGTACTATGCTAATTTCTAGATAGTACATCATTAAACTTGGCTGTTACCAACATAAACCTTGGATAACCACAATTGTAACTTGAATTAATAGGTGTTTCTAAGAATTGGTTGCCTAGTTTCCTAGGAAGTACACAGTTATTACCAACCTAAAACGGTTACAACTACACGGTACTGAGTTGAGTTGATGGGTAATAGTGGAGGTTTATATATATATACCTGTGCATATTCTGAGAAATGCTCCAATCCAACATGCATGGGTTTAAATTTTGTTCTGTGCAGTCCGAATAATGTGGGACAATCATGCTCTGGGACATGATTCAATAGATTACTTTTCGTGAGCTTGAGAACGAAAGGTTTTGAGGAAGTCTGCTGTGAAAAATGGGGAAATCGGAGTATCCCTAATACACTACATTTACCCTTTGATGCATTTGTTGTTTTGACACATACATAAGTTGAGGGTGCACTGTACTATCTGCGCACACCCCTTCTGTGGTCGAAGAAAATATCCCAATTGAAAGGCAATGCTTTAAATTTCATTCTGTGTAGCACAAACATACATAAATTGGGAGGGTGCATTGTACAATCTCCACACACCCCTTCTGAAGCCTCTCTCTCTCCCTCCCTCTCTCTCTTTCTCTCTCTCGTTTTGTTCTGTGGAGCACGAAAATTGTCTGAAATGCTCCCATTCAAAATGCATTGGAAAACATTTTGTTCTGTCGAGCACGGTTATTTTTATTGATTTATTTATTATCAGTTTTTGAGGAGGTCTGCTTCAAAAATTTAAATCTTAACATATATATAACTAGAGGGTGCACTATACTATCTGTGCACACCCCTTATGAAGCCTTTCTCTCTCGCTCTCTCTTTCTCTCTCCCTCTCTCTCTTTCTCTCTTTTCGTTTTGTGGAGCACATTAATTGTCTGAGAAACGCTGCAAATGCTGCAAACGCTTCAAAATGCATTGGTTTACATTTCGTTCTGTGGAGCACGTTCGTTTCAGTTTTTGAGGAGGTCTACTTAACAAATCGGAAATATTGACATATATATATAACTAGAGGGTGCACTGTACTGTCTGTACACTGTACTCTCTCTCTCTCTCTCTCTCTCTCTCTCTGTCTCTCTCTCTCTCTCTCTCTCGTATGAAAAATGCTCCCATTCAAAATGCATTGGTTTACATTTCGTTCTGTGTACCACGAAAACATCGGAGAAATGCTCCCATTCAGAATGCATTGGTTTACATTTTGGTCTGTGTAGCATGAAAAAAGTCTGACAATCATGCTCTGGGACATGATTCAATAGATTAACGTTCGTGCGCATGAGCACGAAACCGCGTGATACCGGGTTGTATAGGTATATATATGTCTGTATATATATATCAGTGGAGGCTTCTCCGTTGAGGAGAACGAGAAAGATCCTCCTTAACATTGTTGAGAATAAAAAATGTAGATTGCCCAGACTATTGTAATGAATTAATGCCCTTAAATAGGACTACTTTAATGCCTTTGAATATATGGGGCCCTATCTTGTATCCGGCGCAATTGACTTAATCACTGGCGCATGTGTCGTTTCTAGTTTGCAACTGGCGCAAAGCGTTCTTTTCCCTCCTGCGCCACGCGTCGGTAAATTAGGGAATCGGTTCGGCGTAAGGAGGAGGCGTGTTCTGGTGCAAAACGTTCCCTGGTGCTATTTTGCAGTTTCAGAAACCACTTTCAGCGCCACAAACGAGGAAATAGACTTTGCTTCTCTCATCTACCTAGCCACACATTCTTGGTAAATTATTTGGGAAAGAACAGCTGATAGAGCGGTAATAAGTTGTACTTTTAAATCAATGCATCTGCAAACCCAGTACAGCAAACACATATTTTCTTGACACAGACATCGTGTACATGCCCATAACTTTTAGGATTGATGAGTATTTGATCGTGAGAAAGCATTGTTTGACCGCGCGTGTGTGTATGTGTAAAAGAATGAATGAATGCAGGCGCGTATGTGTTCGTCCATCTGTTTAAACATATGCAAACTAAACACGTAACGCATAATACAGTCCATGGCAATGTATATTAACGGGGGGATATTAGGAACACAAGTGGATAACGATAATGCATACCATACTGATAAGAAACAATGTTTATAATGTATTGCTTATTATCATTAAATAGAACCACAATTAACGCATATCATATGTATGTTAAGTTTCTTTGCTGAAATTTATTTGAGGACACTATTTCTGAAGTTGTGGAAGAAAGCCTTATCCCATGTGTTAATTAGGCCATATTATTTGGCAATAAACTGAGCCATTTGAAGTTTGAAATTCATGTGCATCTGTCTCATCGGAGACTGCAGACGCGCTGTCAAAATATCAACTCGTCAGATTAAAATGCGCTCATGGCTCTTAAAGGGGATGGGAGCTGGCACTCTCATTGGTTTATTGCACGTTACCCCCAAACCACACCTACGGGTAATGAGGCTACTTCAGACCAACCCTTTTTAGATTTGCGCCGGGCACAAGAGTAATTTTTGCGCCGGTAAAATAGCAACACCGCCATAGAACTGCCCACAAAGCTACTTGCGCTTGGCGCTTCTCACTTGCGTTTCAGACCGTTAAAATAGGGCCCATAATGTTTGTTTGTCTGGGTAAAGGGACATTAGCACCCCCTACTGCCTATTGACAATTACTTCAAGGAGGACGTTCCTCCCCCAGCCTCCATTGACTCCCATTCATTTCCCCGAAAGTACTGGCGGCCGGTGAATAACATGGGTTTCAATGGGAGAGAGTAGGAAAGTCCTCCTCTGAGTGGGTGTGACCTTAAGGGGTCTGATCCGCGCAAAAATCTATTCACGCTGCGCTATTAACCAATAAGCAGGATCCGTGGTTGGTGAGCAGTGTTGCCAGATTGGGCAGATTTCCCACCCAATTTGGCTACTTTTAATCACATTAGGCTGGAAAAATTATCATTGGGCGGGAAATCCCATCAATCTGGCAACGCTGTCAATATCAAACCTGCTCTGCATTGCCACTCAGTCTAAGAGACGCAAAGCAAGTGAAATCATCTGAATGATAGCGAGATTCTAACATTTGCAAATAAAGTGTACAATGGAAACATTGGAAACAGAGGACATTGTTCATGACATTGTTTTATTACACAAAGCATTCCATTCATTGAGTTACAGTGCTAAGTTAGCGACCAAAGAAAAAGGTAGACCACTTCCCAAAATCGAGATCACCAAAAGTAATGGCAACGTCAGTGTTTTGAGTGCTACATGGTTTGCTAGGTACTCATGGCTTACTGGTATCATTACTAGCAATCGACTGTATTGCTGGGCCTGTTTGCTCTTGAATAATGGAAAATCTCCAACGTGGGCAGTTAATGGTTTCACTGATGTGAAAAATCTTGATAGGGCAACCAAACGCCACAACAAGTGTCAAGATCAAGTTGGTGCTGTTATCCGACTTTCCTTGCTAGGCACCATGCTTATAGATCAGGTTGTTTGAAATAATGTTCTTGTTCTTTTACTAGTTGGTTACTCTGACCGTTCTGTTTGGTATTGTGGAAAGGGTGAATGATTCAGAGCATGATGCATTTTAAATGGCATCACTTTTGATCTTGAGTCTTTTCTTAAAACAATTGTAACTGAAAATAAACATAGCTAAATAACAACCAATAACTTCAGTCATGGAGGTCAAAAATATGCTCAATGATAGGCCCAGATTTTTTAATTTGCTTTTACAAATCAAGAGTAGGCCTGATTTGACTAATGGGCTTTGCATCCTTTCCTTCTGCCCTTACAGTCCATTTCAAAGACATGCTGCCCACCAGCTTTCAAATTACAGTGATGCCACTGGAGGCTTTGTATCACTTTTATTCACATAATTATCCCTCCCTACTATTTTGTAGTTCACTAAAACACCCTGAAACAACTTGAGTCTCACATTCTTATGCCACCATTCACCAACAGTGCAAGCAGGCCAATGGCAACCAAGCGCGCAGTCCTTCCGCCCTCACTTTAAAAACCACCAGCCGTCACTGATATCTATATATATATATATATATATATATATATATATATATATATATATATATATTTAACAGTAGTATACTACACGTGGAGTGTTCACGCTCAGGCTCCGTGAATACTGGGGAATAGGCTATTCCCCCTATTCACTCCGCCTTTGGCGAATAATTGTTTTAGTATACTACACATGAACACTCCAAAAATAAGAGATAACGCTTTTTGCCGGGATTTATTTTTTTTTATTAGCAAACAAAGCGGGACATTTTGCAATGAAAACAATATCCGAGAATATCATGGGATATTGCCCATCTGAGGCGTAAAGCCTGGGTGAGAGGTTACACTCGTGGCCCTGCTGTGTGCATTGGTGTGTGAGTTTGCTTGTTTGTGCGAATGTTTGTCTGCTTGCAGTTGCATTGTGAGTGTGTGTGTGTTTCTTTGTGGGGCTGCAAATGCAACTCTGTATGTGTGTGTGCATGTGGTGTGTGTGTGTGTGTGTGTGTATGCGTCACAGCATGTTAGCATTTATCCACACTGTGATGCTCACACACACAGAAATGCAAACACATTCACACACACAGAGACACACACACACATACACACACAAAATCACTCACAAACACACACACACACACACACACACACACACACACACACACACATATACTCACACACACACATACTCACACACACACAAACACACAGTGGCCCATGCCCACACACACATGGCTGCAGAGTGGCTCGAGCCTACAACAGCTATTTATGAGAACACTTGATTTCCATAATGTGGTGACTGGCTGTTGCTGTACAGCAGCCGGCTCATGGCAGCAACTATGAATACCAATGCCAATGAATGGGAGCTTAGCTCACCGTGTGAAGAGACCTAAGTGCACACATCAGAGCCGCCACACAAACAAGGATAACACCAACTCACTAACCAGCAAGAACACATTCTACCATATCAACAAACACACTAATGATGCGCGCATGTATGCGTGTGACACACACACATGCCTGCATGCGCACAAACACACAATCGCACACTCACACACAAACACACACACACACTAACACACAGACACACAGACACACAAACACACACACAGACCACCAACATGGACAACTCAATGCATCAGTGTCCCCTTGCTACCGTAACCATGGTGACAGTTGTGATATGGATTATTAATTAGTCAGCTTAACGATTGGTTCAAAAAGCTCAAATCTAACAAGGAACACAAGACCAAATGCTTTTGCTGAAACAACCATCACCATTCACCTGTCTCTCCATTTCCCTCACACACACATGTACTCACTCACTCACTCACTCACTAATTCACACACTCACAGACACACACATACTCAAACACACACACACACACTCACTCACTGACTCACTAACACACACAAACACACACACTCACTCACTGACTCACTAACACACACAAACACACACACACACACACACACACACACACACACACACACTCACTCACACACTCACTCACATTAACTTCTCCAAACAAATGCAGGTGGATTAGAATTAGAATGCCACATCCGACGCGTTGGGAGAGACCCCCCAACAAACACACACAAACGCACACACATACACACACACACACACACACACACACACACACACACACACACACACACACACACACACACAGACAAAGACAAATCTAATCTGGCACTACAGCTGATATGACCTTGTAGGTGCACTTGTTTTGCCCAGGGGTCAGCCCGGTGTTATCCACAACATGACCCGTGTTGCCCGGCAGTCACACAGTAATTAAAGGCTGCGTCTGGCCAGGGAGATAATGAAGCGGCACGCTGGAAGAAACAATGCCATCTGTTAATGGAGGAATCCACCTCATCTTTAAACGGTTCTCTGATGCACAATGTTTATCTGCTATTAAATGATGCGAAGTGATGCTTTTTATTAAGGGCTATTACTGTCATTATGCTATATAAATGTAATGTATTTTATTTATTTTTTACATATCTCGGCTGAATACAATCTCTGGATGCACACACAGATATCGCAAAACTCACAGACACACAGATGGCCTTTTTCCACCGACAGTACCAGCTCAACTCGCCTCGACTTAGCCCCCCTTTTTATTGCGTTTTGATCACCAAAATGAGGTACCTGGTACCTGGTACCTGGTACTTTTTTAGTCTCACCTCAGTCGAGGCTCCGAGAGAGCTGATCAGATACTTTTGTGCGACGTAAACAAGCTGCTACAACGACCAACCCATGTTGAAGAGGTACTTTATTCTGGATGGAAACATGATGTGCCTGGAACCAAACCATGTCGTGCCACGCTAGGCGTTGCAAGTTGAGCTGGTACTGTTGGTTGAAAAGAGGCATAAAACTGCACACGGTATGCATTCATGCATACCGACTGGCCCACAATTCTGGACATACACAAACACTCTCCCACACCCACACATACACCCACCACACATACAGGACCCCCCCATACACACACACAGATACACCACACACACACACACACACACACACACACACACACACACACACACACACCAAACATACACACATCCACCACACAGAAGATCCCCCCACACACACAGGTTCCCCTGGTAACCAATCAGTTTAATCTTACAATGTTCGGCTCCATGAGCATATGTGTGGTTGTGTGTGTGTGTGTGTGTCCAGTGGGCTCTATTGGCAGAGCAGCGTGACAAATTAAACAGATCCCCAACCAAAAGTAGAAAGAGATAGAGACAGAGAGACCACTTTTTTACAATGATTGCACAATTGCACACGTCCTCCAAATACCGTAAATACCGTGTATGTACAGTATTTCTTTAAATTATATCCTACATTTAATATTAAAATATCTGATATGATTTTAAATTTTTTATTTAACGTTTTAGATTTTGACCTCTTTATTGTTCTCCTGCTTCGACAATGTAAATGTTTGTTTCTCATGGGAACAAAGCCATTTTTTATTTAATTTGATTTAATTGAGAGAGGAAGAGAGAGAGGGAGAGAGAGCGAGAGAGCGAGAGAGACACACACACACACACACAAACAAACACACACACGCACACATACACACACACATACAGATACGTAGACAGATGAAAGAAGGATGGAAGGGGATGATGACTCAAAGAAGAAAAGTTAGCCAAGAAGAGTAGTAAGACTGAACTTAACTCAATATCATTTCAACACTGACAAGTGTGTGTGTGTTTGTTTGTGTGTGTGTCTGTGTTTGTTTGTTTGTGTGTGTGTGGTTTGATGCAAACGCATCAGATGCTCAACACACACACACACACACACACACACACACACACACGTGCTAAGTCTTGTTTAATTAAAAGCGTTATTAATTTAAAATCTAAACACATCCATCTGTCTCCTCCCTCTCACATTCTTCTATCATTCCAGAGATGTTTGCAGTGCTCATTAGGAGGGATAAGATTTCCATTCTGACCACTCTACTGTTAAAGGACCACAGAAAAAACAATATCTGATTATACCTTCCCAGATGGGTAAAAAGCTACAAAATGTGATAACTAATGATAACCCAAAGGAACATCTCAGTGCGTGTCGTGAAAGCAGTGCCGCTGCTGTTCCTGGTCCACCATCTGTGGCATGTAAAAGGTTGTGCCCAGGGCCCAGCTGCTATGGGGATAGGGCCCCAGATCCAGGGGGTCTGGGCTGCCACCGGGGGCCACACAGAGGCGGGCACATCTGGGAGGGGCGAACAGAGGAGAGGGGAGAACTAAACTGAGCAGATGGAGAGTGAAATTAATCAGGGTCCGGAGGGACAGAGAGAGAGAGAGAGAGAGAGAGAGAGAGAGAGAGAGAGAGAGAGAGAGAGAGAGAGAGAGAGAGAGAGAGAGAGAGAGAGAGAATAAGGGGGTTGAGAGAACATATCGGCTAGAAAGGCTGAAACTGATGGGTGATGATTGTTGGGAAAGAGAAAGAGAGAGAGATGGATGGAAAGGATGGGTAGCAAATGAGTCCTCTCAATCCTTTAGCCTGGTGCCTGCCTGTCTGTCTGTCTTTCTGGTTGTCACGCTGCCTGTCTGTCTGGACAATGCTTGCTCCTCTTATCTAAAGCTATTGCCTACCAAGACTCAACCTGCTTCAGAGCTGAAAAGCAGATATTTGAGAGCAGCAAATTACTTTACCTTATCTCAACTACTCCTCTCCCTACCCTCCTTCTCTCCCCCATCGATATGCTCCTATATTTAATGTAGTTCATATCTAGTTATTTATCAAAAGCAACTATTCAAAAGCTAGATAAATGTCACTGAAGCGCAGGTATGGGGGAGACAACTTGCTCAAGGGATCCCTGTTTTAGGTAGATTGCGGACATTAGGGATCAATCCCAGAACCCTTTGGGTGGGGCTCAAAGACCTAGCTAAAATATCCTACCCTAGTGTCAGTTTGGAGCTTAATAGAAAGACACAGAACAATGTCCTGGCTAATATACAGTCACTTATTTACTGGAGTACATTTTAGAGCCACTTACTTCACCTAGTGTCAATTAAATACTTTTAGTTTATTTTATTACATTGTTCTGTTGGTTTAATTTATTATTGATATTTTATCCATAGTTAGAATACTTACATTAATGCAATATTTTGTGTTTATAATGCTAGTTTATGGAGGCATGATAATGTGTCCGTTTGCCTAAGGGGGATTTTCTGCCACCTAGTGGCAAGTCATTATTCAATACAACTTCAAAACCACTAACATCCCCAACACAAACCAGCAGCAAACATAAATGCCCCCTAACACAAACCAACTAGCAACCCAAATTACCCCTAACACAAACCACCTTGCAACACAAATGACCCCTTACACAAACCAGCTACAACACAAATTAGCTTTGTGGCCCAAAGCGTTAGCTGACGATCATGATGTCTTTCTTCAGAGCTGCTTTGATGTTACATTTCATTTACATTTAGGGTATTTGGCAGACGCTTTAATCCAAAGCGATTTACAATAAGTTCATTTGTCAGAAGAAAAATAAACAGTATTTCACTGTCGGTACAGTATGGATGTTCAACAAGTTCCAAGCACTTGTTAATCCATTTCGTGTATAAAACAAAGACATCTAGGATAAGATGCTATACAATGCTGGGTACTCATTTTAAGTGCAAGGACGTACAACATACAACAAGTGTGCATTTTAAGTGCCAGGACGTACAACATACAATAAGTGTGTACATTGTTGCGTTCTTTAAGAAAGTAGTCTAATCCGGATCGCTTTGAACTCACTTTATTTATTAAAGTATTTCGGTATGGTAACTATTAAGCCAAAGGAGGGGAATTGTATGGACACGCGTGTGAGCGACAAACAGCAGGCCTCTCTACCTAACTCCCTAGTATGGACTGCCGGATGTTTCTGATCTCGTTGGCTTCAGGCCCTGCTTTAATACCGAGTAGGCGTGGCCTATATGACGTATTTGTTTCACCCTCCTCACCTGTCTAAAGGTGCTGCCCTCTATGGCTGGAATAGTTATTGCAGCTTAAAATGTCGGGTCCTGCTTCCTAGTGGCTGTGTGTGGTAATTACGGCCTATGTGTTCGATCCTACCTTCTAGTGGCTATGTATGGTAATTACGGCCTATGTGTTCGATCCTACTTCCTAGTAGCTATGTATGGTAATTAAGGCCTATGTGTTCGATCCTACTTCCTAGTGGTTATATGTGGGTAGCTTTATGTGTTTAAAATACGTAACAACATAAAGTGCCAGGAAGTACAACATACAATAGAATCCACAAACATACAATCCATCTCTTGTGATGGATAACAAAATCTACTACACGTCCACAAGGAGCAGGCTGAATGACGTGGAACTGTAGGGGAACACAGCCGTGTTGTGGTGAAAAACTGTTCTGATTCCTTCAAAAGGATTTGCTTGAAAGTGAAACAGAAGGAAGAAAAAAGATGAAGGTTGCGGTACAGAGAGTTCCTAACTTCTCTGACATTGTACTGCCATACAGTCAGTAAACACTTTGACTTCTGCTCGTATTGAGGAACTGTTTAAACTATTTTTCCTGTTTTCTTAAATGATGAATTTAAATCTGAAGTTGTTGCTTTCAAGTTAATGCTACATTTCATTTGCTCGCCTGTCAAAGCCGTCGTATCCCCTTTACCCCCTCACTTTCGTGGAGATACAGGAAACAGTGATTCAATTAATTCAATATAGTTTGAATGTGCTTCTATGACACATAATCATCTATGATGAAGTGGCTCATACCAGCTACCAAGCTAATGTGCATGGGAATGTTCTTACGTTACAACAACATTTAACACACTCATAAAGTTATTATATAGTATTATATATTATGTGGCATATATAGTATGAACGACCATTGAATTTGCCATGCAGGTCTTGCGTTAGCTACAGCTCTAAGGGTAGTCAGCCCATCGAATGATTAGCAAGTTAACGTTGCGTTAGCAACGTTATTGATTTAGAGGCGGTTTTGATTTAGAGGCCCCTAGCTGCAGACATTTCACATATACCTTAAAGAGGGATTAACCAGCCATTAGCTAATCATGCTTGGCTATATGAGTGACTATTCTGTATTTCTTTCACAGCAATATTTCCACAAATGTACAACCCTGATTTATACGTTTGATAGACCTGCGGGATCCCGCATCACCATGCTATTAAGCAGAAGCATCCAGCCTAGGGAGCTAGCTCTAATGGTCCTTTTGTTCAACTGATCTGGGCTGCTGCATGTAGTTAGACCCCCAGCTAAATGCTAATCCAGCTGAACATAGCCTGGGTCCCACTGCTGCCAGAGCAGAAGGTAAAGGGTCCTTCTGTAAGATTCATGAGCTGTACTTAACAAGTAACCAGCCAGCGGCCAGGGCCAGAGCCAGGGCAGGAGTCTGTGTGGACACACCTGTACACACACACACCTGGACATACACACACCTATACATACACAGACCTGTACACACCTGTACATACACACACCTGCACACACACACACACACACACACACACACACACACACACACCTGTACACACCTGTACATACACACACCTGTACACACACACACACACCTGTTCTTACACCCACATGTACATAACACACCTGTACAGACACACACCTGTACAGACACACACTTGTACGTACACATACCTGTACACACGCACACCTGTACACACACACCTTTACACACACACAACTGTACAAACACATACATGTACACACATAAACACACACACACACACACATCTGTACACACACAGACCTGTACAGACACAAACATGTGCATACACACACCTTTACATACACATACATGTACATACACAGATCTCTACATACACACACCTTTAGATACACACACCTGTAGACACACACACACCTGTTCATACACACACCTTTTTAGACACACACCTGTACACAGGTGTGTGTACACCTGTTCTTACACACACCTGTACATAAACATACATGTACATGCGAACACACACCCACACACATACACACACACACACACACACACTCGTAAACACATTCATGCATGCATCAATGGTGTGTGTGTGAACACCTAAATGTGCATGGATATGAGCACACATTCAGAAGCAACCCGACGCACACGCAGGACAAACAACCTCTCTTTATCAGTCATGTCATTT
This sequence comes from Pollachius pollachius, assembly GCF_949987615.1. Lineage (NCBI taxonomy): Eukaryota > Metazoa > Chordata > Actinopteri > Gadiformes > Gadidae > Pollachius > Pollachius pollachius. The sequence goes on from NC_136935.1 coordinate 26,387,719, forward strand.
TTTCACACAAACACACAGACACACACACACAGACACACACACAGACACACACAGGGCTCATTGTTCTATTCTAAAGCAGGAATGTGTCTGCAGCTTCTAATTAGGCTGTGCAACTGTGCCTCTGTCAGCAGAAAGACCGAAATGGAAAAGCAGCCATTTAACTGTGGATGAATGGAGTGAAGGAGCAGGTAATTATACCTGACAGAAAAAACGCAATCAGGCTCCAGAGCAGACCCAGGATGGAGCTCCAGGTTTCACAGCCTCTCCGCCCGCTGCAGAGATAAAGTCATTACATTGAAGAACATTCCCCTTCACTGTGTTTCATGTGTTTATGTTCCACTGAGCGCTTGTTCTTTCTGCAGGGCTACGGGTTATGCTATGACTTGTCTGCGGTTGTTAAATAAATAGAGTGTGCCTGTAGAGTTTGTACAGCGAGGTCTGTGTGCTTCGCACAGTATTTACAATATAACCCTGTACAGTTTTAACACAGATGTGAATGGGACAATTACTGAGACAGAAAACACACACACACACACACACTGTACATATACTAACATGAATGAGATGCACAGAGTACTAACATAAGTACAGAAACAAGTCAAGTCAGCCAGAGAGGGAGCCTTCTCTGGCTGAAATAACCCACTCCAGCGCTTTGTGCAGGAAATGTTGCTTTGCTAGAGTCTAGGTGCCGAATAAGTGATGAAATAAATAAACAATCCCAATCTGTTGTCTCTTTTTTACTCCTCTGGAGCTGAGCTGCTGAGTGCGAAGCTGTTTACCCTGTCTCTCCTGGCGAACCTGGACATGAAACCCTGCTCAGCTCTCTGTGGAGGTGGTGTTGAGGGAGACTTCTGTTGGTCCCTCGCTCTTCGTCGCCATGGCGAAAACCAAAATAGAAGGAAGACTTCATTAATGTTGGCTTCACCAAAGCAGAGGAGAGGCCTCAGTGTGTTTAATCTGGGGAGGTGCTCAGTAACGAGAGAAGGAACTAATGAAAGAAATCTCCAGACCAAGCCTTGGCTCTCCGTGGTATATGGTCAAATAAGGTTTTCCCTGCTGCTGACCTTATCTTGCTAGCTGCGATTGAAATGGCGCTAACCCGTCACGACTCACATACTTGTTCTTCATGTGTATTAGCCAACAAAGTGTATATCTTGAACTTTATTATTAAGGTGGAACACGTTAAATCTTCTTTGTGTTTGTTTGTGTGAGAGTATGGGGTGGTGACAAGAGATTGGCGAGTATTAATCCTGATATCCTCTCTATCATTTATCAGGCATTCAAAGGAACAGAGGAGCATACATTTGTAAATGAAATGGCAATTCATGATCTATGTTTCTATGATTGAGTGGGACACCAATCTTCTGTTTTTGGCCTTAAAGTGAACGCTATCACTGGGAACAAACCATCAGCCTCTAACAACTCTTTGAGGTTAACTACAAACTTTTACATCCACTCCCTGTTTGCCTCATCTGTTGAATGGCTGCTTATCCCTAGGAGGAAGCTGGGAGGAAACTAACGTAGCGACAAAAAAAGTGAAAGTGTTTTTTTCATAGTGTACACAAGCGTGAGCAGTACATGGTTTGAGTAAAATATCATGTAAAAGTAGTTCAAAAGACCAGTGTAGCTTTGTCCTCTGAACGACTTATTTGCTGAATAATTGCACAGCTAAATAAACATACAGCCCATGTATCACAGCCATGAGAGAAAGCCAAAGCTTTAATTTCCTTCTCCGAGGTAATCTTCTTCCTGTTTCCGATTATTGACCACTTGTTTTCAAGGAAAGCAATAGCACAACAAAAACTTATACAACAGAATTAACAGATTAAGAGATTCCATTTGCTGCAAACGACATCATTGTGATTTAAAACCTAAGTTTCAACCTCTTACAGTGTAACTTTAGTTTCAGAGATTTGATGAAGCAAATGATGAAGAAGGGAAAGAGGAGGAGGAGGAGGAGGGAATGGAGAATAGGATGAGGTTCATGGTCATACATCCCACAGCGACCCTACATCCTACAGAGACCCTACATCCTACACTGATCCTACATCCTACAGCGACCCTACAGCAATCCTACATCCTACAGCCATCCTCCACCATACAACAATCCTACATCCTACAGCCATCCTACATCCTACAGCCATCCTACAGCAATCCCACATCCTACAGCCATCCTATATCCTACAGCCATCCTACATCCTATACTAAGGCAGGGGTCTGCCACAGAACGCAGGGGTCCGCCCTGGGTGTTGTGAGGAACGGTTTGCGTTACTGTCAATGATTTAAAACCATTGCTTTCCCACATCGTTGGAATACGATTGGATCTCTAAGCACCGGGTAAGCGTAGCTATTTGTGAATCATCCGAGCCACCTGTCTTACCTGAGTGACCGACAGGTGTCACCCTGCACACTATCTGCACCCAGCGCCCCCTGCTGCTGGCAGACCAGCTGCTGCGGAACAAACATGACAATGGGTGTGTGTGTGTGTGTGTGTGTGTGTGTGTGTGTGTGTGTGTGTGTGTGTGTGTGTGTGTGTGTGTGTGTGTGTGTGTGTGTGCGTGTGGGTTTGTGTGCATGTGTGTGCTTTTGGGTTTGGGTGCATGTGTGTGTGCGTGTGTGTGTGTGTGCGTGTGTGTATGTGTGTGCGTACATGTGTGGGTGTGTTGGTGTGTATGCTCTTTCATAAGCAGGACATTTCCAAAGCTTGGCAACACTTACACCAGTTGGTCTGCCAAGCCTTCTGTTTGCTGCACCTGTGTCATGTCGAAAAAACACCATGTGCCCACACATGGATGAACACGCACGCACACACACAAAACAAAACGCATATACACACAAACACAGACACGCACATACACTGAACACACACATATAATCATCTAAACACAGACACACACACAGTTTGAAACATTTTAACGCCAAACAACTCCTGTTCCGGACTGATTTAAGTTGTGCTTTGACTGCCTTTCATATCACCAAATTAAAAATCCATAGTTCAACTGTTGCTTCTGTTGGTACGTTTGTGTTTCTCTCTTATGTTGTAGTGGGTTTCAGTTATTTCGTCTTGAGTATATTTCTTGTTGAGTTCAATCGATTTTGGATTTGTAAATCATGAACAGGGGAAGGTTGGATAGAATTGTCCGTAGCTCTCATTACAGAAATCAGTGTTTGATTATCGCTCATTATTTTACGTGTCCTAATTACTTCACTACTACCTCTACTGTTAACTCTTTTCTCCACTTTCCTCATCACCAAAGGCTGTATGTGGAATCTCCACCTAATGTGAGGCTATTCAGAGATTGATTTTATTTTTTCAACAAAACAGGTGGCCTACTTAGTGTGTTAAAGCAGAAGTTTTTTCTATGTATTCATGAGGTTTGTAGAAAGAGAGAACTATTGATTTCAAATGAACTTTTATGGTGCCTGGGTCGTTGTTTGCACTACTACACACCGCAAACACACACACACACACACACACACACACACACACACACACACACACACACACGCACACACACACACACGCACACACACACACGCACACACACACACAGAGCCACACACACACCTATTCCCTGTAGTATTTGTGTGGTATAAACAAGTAGAAGGCTTGGAGATGCACTGGTGGAGTCTTTGTTGAACAATTCTCTGATTAATTCTTCTGGTGACAGATGAGCCTTGCATGACGAGCTGTTGTCCAGCCTGCTATAGATATTGGGCTTCTCTTTGGTCGGCTTAGCTCTCTGATTCAACAACTGAGTTGCTAATCTAACCCTTGCTACACATATATGCTCTTCAACTGTTGCTACGTCACATGTGTGTTTGGCACCCTAGCAAACAAAATCAAGTGGTTAAAAAATGAATGGTTAATGGAGCATCAACAGACACTGACAGAGACACACTGATCCAAAGCTTGATCAGAGATCCATGCATCATTCAGAACACATGCATGCATGCCAGCAGCACACACACACACGCACAAACACACACAAACACACACACACACACACACACACACAAACACACACACACACACAAACACACACACACGCACACACTTACAAACACTCACATTTGATTCAAACTCAAACCCTGTTATGTGTTATGTCAGCGAAAGAAAGAAACAGAGAAAAAGACACAGAGCGAGAGAGAGAAAATGCAGAGTGAAAGATGTAGAGAGAGGGAGAGTGAGAGAGAGTGAGATAGAGAGATAGAGAAAGAAAGAAAGTGCGAGACAGGGAGAGAAAGGGAGACCTTGATGTATTATTGATAATGAACTTGATATACTTCCCTTTCCTATCTGAATACACACACACTTGTGTGTTTGTGTGTGTGTGTGTGTGTGTGTGTGTGTGTGTGTATGTGCGTGTGTGTGTGTGTGTGTGAGGGTGAGTGAGTGACATGTTAGAGTTTCCTATCACCATGGTAACATACACCAATGCATAGCATTTTCTTTCAGTAACTCTTTCCCCCACACGCACACACACACACACACACACACACACACCAAAGACCAAGCTCAGCACAAACAGGGAAGTTGTTTTATTTATAGCTGCGCTTGAAGGCTAACAATTGACCCTGGTTGTGGTTCAGGTGAAGCATGCAATGCCTGGACCTCTGACCCTGGAACACTGAGGAGCCACTGGGAGGCTGAGGATCTCTTCAGCTCCTGTACACCACTTCATCATGGCAGTCCTCCGCAGGACACACACACACGCACTCACACACACCCTCACACACACACACACACACACACACACACACACACACACACACATACACACACACACACCGAACACACACACACACACACACACACACACACACACACACACACACACACACACACAAACACACATAAGGACATGCGCTCAGACTCTCACACACCCTACACATATACGGGACTCTCAGACAGGACTTTATAACAGGCAGACAAAGGATGACCTCAGATTTGGAAGCTCAGTCTTTGAGGAGTTTGTTAGTTAAACCGTGTTCTTGTGATTGTTGCGGCTTTTCATAAGGGTCTGTTGCCTTTCTGTTCCATCCCCTCTCTTTCTCGTATTTATTGCTAGGGTTGTTGAGTACTATATTTTGATCATAGGGTTGATAATTTTGGTTCCTTTTTTGGCAGTAGTCAAACTACCTTAGATTGGATTGACCTAAAGGCAGACAGACAGGTCAGACAGCAGACAGTCACTGATAGATGTGGAGGTCCTCTATCCTCTCCATTCGTATCTGACGGATAATAATTCTGCTCTCTGCAAACTGCTGATTACACTTTGGCAGAGCAAGGGACGCCTCATCAGGCCCCAAACTCTGCCTTACAATTTTTACCTGCTTGTCAGTTACTTATATTTTTCGTCAAAAGTAAAGACAAAGTCAACGCAGAACAAAGCTGTGAGAGAAAGAGAGAGAGAGAGAGAGAGAGAGAGAGAGAGAGAGAGAGAAATTGCAAACACTGAATTTTGTAAAAGCATTCTGCAGGTACACAGGACAACCACTAACAACGCCTGCAGAGCTGAATTAGGCCAGTATCCCCTGCTATTAAAAATCCAAAAACCATCAATTGGCTACATCTAAAACAAAGTGACCCCCACTCCTTCCAGCACAAAGCCCTGCAAAGCCAAGAGATGAACAGGAGTCCCCTCAATCAGCTGGCCCTGAGGCTCTGTCCACAGACAGGTTCCCCCTCTGCTCTGCCTCAGGAACAGTCGGAGAACATATCAATAAGACTCAACCAAATTATAACACATCAGAAACAAACCTACCTTACCCATTGGAACACTAAAACACACACACACACACACAGCAAAATGCAGTGTTATCTGGCCCTAAATAGACAGTACACTGTGGCCCCCTACCTGACCACAGTGACTGATGTTAGAAACAGAGTGATGTTAACAAAGTACAGACTGAGCGCTCACAGCCTGGCCATAGAAACAAGCCGACATAAAAAAATAATGGCTGCCCAAAGCAACCGAGCAGCACTTCCTCCTCCACTGCCCCAAATTCAAAAATGTCCGGCAAGTATATTTTAGCAAATTCGACCAAAAACACCAACATTTTAAAAACTCCCATGTAGACCAACTAAAAATATTAATGGGAGAGAGAAAAGAGAGCTCCGTCCTCGCAGGACAGTTTATTTCAGCTTGCCACAACATGAGAGGATGACATTCTACACCAGGCCTCACTGTTTTATTTTGTTTTATTTTAATGATTATTCGTAACCTATAATGTGTTTTAGGTAGCTTCTCGTTATATTAATTTAATTTTATTATACTACTACTATTATTGATGTACAGAAGTACATCTGTATGTTATGTGACATTGTTATAGGTTGTTTTATGTACATATTGTTCTGACGTTCTCTTTTGTTATTATGCATAATATTTGTAACACTGTAATGCTTGGCAACACTGTTTGGTTTACCACAATAGTAATGCCAATACATTTTTGAATTAGAATTAGAATTTGAGAGAGAGAGAGAGAGAGAGAGGCAGAGAGAGAGAGAGAGAGAGAGAGAGAGAGAGAGAGAGAGAGAGAGAGAGATAGAGAGAGAGGAGGAATGTAAACTCACTGCTACCAGCCTGCATTTCTTCTGACCCTGTTGTTACTTGGCTAGTGGCAAACAAACACACACACACACACACACACACACACACACACACACACACACACACACACACACACACACACACACACACACACACACACACACACACACACACGCCTGTCAAAGGTGTCCTTTTGTATACCCATCTCATTATCCTGCTTAGCATGTTGGGAGTGTGAAGACTAATTACACCGGCAGTGGACCAGTCACCTGACGGCTGTGAGACTCCAGACAGACCCAAATAGCAGGGTGTGAATAATGACCCTACTGACACACACACACATACACACACACACACACACACACACACGCACACACACACACACACACACACACACACACACACACACACACACACACACACACACACACACAAACACACACACACTCATTGCAGCGATCAGCATTTTGACTCAGTAGAAAAACTCTGAATGGACAAAATACACAGAGGCTATTGAGTGTAAACGAGCTACGCGGGGCCTGGGTGTTCATGGGCCTGGGTGTTCATGTGTGTGTGTGTGTGTGTGTGTGTGTGTATGTGTGTGTGTGTGTGTATGTGTGTGTGTGTGTGTGTGTGTGTAAGGCTGTTGAGACTTAAGGGAAAATAAGACATATAGATTGATTGTAAAACAGCAAACGTTCTCATAGCAGGCAGAAAGCAGAGACTTCATGAAGCTGCCATTTAAATTAAAAGAAAATACTTTTAACACTTTAAATTAAAGTGCCATTATTACTTAAAGCAGCATTCATTAAGGTTAGTTTTATTTATTTTGACTTATTTTTACATAATATCCTAATGTTAACATGACGTAATCAAACATACGTTTATTTAACAATTTGTGTGCATATTTAGTGTGATTTATTGTAAGACACAATGACATTCACTGTGTGGGGCTGCTGTTGTTATCAAGCGGCCATTCATAGACTCTTCTTTGGATGTTGTGCTAAACTGATAATTGTTGCCCAAAGTCTGTGAAGCCTGATATTTGTTCCAGTGTGTGTGTGTGTGTGTGTGTGTGTGTGTGTGTGCGCATGTGTATCACACCAGTCCCCAACTGCATATTAGCTTTGCTTATTGTATTGATTCCTTGTCATTGATAATGGATAGGAGCAGGGACTTGTTTAAGTGCTGTGTAGCCAATTGAGGTCCAGCAAAACATCCAATAGAATTATGACTTCAGTAATTGGTTTTAAATGGAAAAGCTGACCTGTGGTGTGAGGAGATGGTTGTTTGTGTGTGTATGTGTGCGTGTATATGTGTGTGTGTGTGTGTGTGTGTGTGTGTGTGTGTGTGTGTGTGTGTGTGTGTGTGTGTGTGTGTGTGCGCGAGTGGGTGTATGTGTGTGTGTGTGTGTGTGTGTTAAAACAATCATTGAGATACCTGAGGACTCCATTAGCCAGCCTGATTACCCCCTGCATCAACGAGACAGGCTAGGACACTGACACACACAAACTATCATACACACACAAACACAGACACACAGACACAAACACACACACACACACACACACCCAAACACACACACAACGATCATAGAAACAACCCCACACACACAAACACACACACAACAATCACAGACACGCACACATACACAGAAATACGCACACACAAACACACACATACACACAAACAGAACAACACATACGCACAAAACAATCTCACACACAGGCACACATGAGTGACAACGTTGCCGCTAAGGTAAAATTAATAACCACCGAAACAAAAATGTACTAAAGAAGATGAAGATGAAAATGGGTATCAATGTGACGCACAAACATACACACTCACACACACATACACACGCCTGACCATCAACATGACACACAAACACACACACTCACACAATCCATTCTCCAGGGGGAGAGCAACGAGGTCCTGGTTTAATGGCAGCCGTGATTTCACTAAGTTAGGTCATGCATAACCCCCCCCCCCCGTCTCTGTCTCTTTAGTGCTAGCCGTGCTGAAACTATGATGATTTGGAAAGTTAGAAACAGAAAAGTCACAATACAGTGGATCTACCTGAGGGGATCTACCTGAAGAAATCTACCAGAGGAGATCTACCTGAGAGGATCTACCTGAAGAGATCTACCTGAGAGGATCTACCTGAATTGATCTAGCTGAGGGGATCTATCTGATGGGATCTATCTGAAGAGATCTACCTGAGGGGATCTGCCAGTGGAGATATACCTGAAGAGATCTACCAGCGGAGATCTACCTGAGAGGATCTACCTGAATATATTTACCTGAGGGGATCAACCTGAGAGGATCTACCTGAGGGGATCTACCTGAAGAGGTCTACTAGTGGAGATCTACCTGAGAGGATCTACCTGTATAGATCTACCTGAGGCGATCTACCTGAGGGGATCTACCTGAAGAGGTCTACTAGTGGAGATCTACCTGAGAGGATCTACCTGTATAGATCTACCTGAGGCGATCTACCTGAGGGGATCTACCTGAGGTGAACTATCTGTGAGAGCAGGAGGCCACACACACACACACACACACACACACACACACACACACACACACACACACACACACACACACACACACACACACATACAGGGCACCTGTCACAGCTCTTGTTTCTCCGCTATCTTCACCAATAACAGGATCACCGTGGAAGGCTGGCAACAGCTTCGCACCACGTTACACAAACATCCTGGAGTCGTGATTTGGGAGGCAATGTGGCGTGGCGACGCCGGCACGCCGATCAGATGAGGACGTTACGAGTGGCGGAGAGGACAGGCGTGAAGGCCAAGGCACTGAGAGCCGTTCAGCGAGGAGCGCAGGGTAAACACCGATGAGGATCGCAACGCTAAACACAACGACACCGCCATTTAGGGTGTTGTAGAGAACCGTAGGTAACCAGAGATATTATATCAAAGTAAATGAACAACTGAAAGGCTGCGTAGCATAAGCAGGTCACAGACAGGAAGAAAGAGACAGGCAGAGGACTCTGGGCTGGAGGTGAGTTGTGTGTTTGTGTGTGTGTGTGTGTGTGTGTGTGTGCGTGTGGTAGTATGTGTATGTTGTTGTGTTTGTGTATATGTGTTGGTTTGTTAGTGTGTGTTGGTGTATTAGTGTGTGTGTATGTGTGTGTGTGCTTGTGTGTGTTGGTGTGCGTGTGAGTGGGTGTGTGTGTGTGGTTGTATGTGTGTTGTTGTGTTTGTGTGTCTCTCTATCTGTGTGTGTGTGTACATGTTTGTGTGTGTTTGTGTATGTATGTGTACGTGTTTGTGTGTGTGTTGGTTTGTGTTCTTGTGTGTCGTGTGTGTGTGTGTGTGTGCGTTGGTGTGTCTGTGTGTATGTGTGTGTGTGTGTGTGTGTGTGTGTGTGTGCGTGTGTGTGTGTGTGTGTGTGTGTCTGTTGTCTGTCTTGGTGTCTGTGTGTGTGTGTGTGTGTGTCTGTCTGTTGTCTGGGTGTGTGTGTGTGTGTGTGTCTGTGTGTGTGAGTGTGTGTCTGTCTGTTGTCTGTGTGCGCGTGTGTGTGCGTGTGTGTGTGTGTGTGTGTGTGTGTGTGTGTGTGTGTGTGTGTGTGTGTGTGTGTGTGTGTGTGTGTGTGTGTGTGTGTGTGTGTGTGTTGTGTATGTGTGTGTGTGAGTTGTCTGTGTGCAACATGGGGAACAGGGCATAAAGCTGACATCTGTTGGCCCAGGTGCTGCTCTGGCGGCTCTTCGGGCGCACACACATCGTTAACCCATGCATGCTTCATTAATATTAAGATGCAGCGCATGTCTCCGTGTTGATTTACACTTGTGTGTGATCACAATCTTAGGGTGTTGTCAATGTGTGTGTGTCTGATGTGTATGTGTGTGTATGTGTGTGTGTGTGTGTGCGTGTGTGTGTGTGTGTGTGTGTTTGTGTGTCCAATGTTAGTGTCTGTGTATGTGTGTTTGTTTGGGTGTGTGTGTGTTTGTGTGATATTATCTGTTTATACTGTGTATGATGTGTGAATAACTTTGAGTGTGTATGTGCTCTCTCTCTCTCTCTCTCTCTCTGTCTCTCTCTCTCTCTCTCTATCTCTATCTGAATCTCTCCTCTCTCCCTCTCCCTCATGCTCTCTCTGACTCCCTCTCCCTCTCCCTCTCTCTCTCTCTCTCTCTCTCTCTCTCTCTCTCTCTCTCTCTCTCTCTCGCTTCCTCTCTGACTCCCCTTAACTCTCCTGTGGCTGCAGGTCCTTTCTGACTACATTCAGATTTGTTTCCCACAGCTGATGTTTCTGAGATCGGGGTGGATTGTCAGTTGTGATGCAGCCTGCGGTGGCTGTGTCCCGTATGAGGCTGCAGTAACAACAGCCTTGGTGACAAGTGCTTTCACTAAGCACCATCTAGACAGCACACGTCAGGGTCGCTGCTCCATAACAACAAGTGGGCCTTTGGCTGAGACTGGAACAGATAAGGTTTAGTCTTCATAATCAGAAGGACGGGTGGAACGATGGAGTGGATCAGGGTGTTGGTCTCCTCCCGTCTCATCGCTGGGACAGGCAACATAGGGGTGGACGGATTGAAGGTGCTGGTTTGTGGACTGATGGACGGGTGGATGGTGTCTCAGGTGTAGCTGTAACCTGAGTCCTCCGCTGCCCTGGAGCAGTGGAGCCTTGGGTTTAAGGAGCCTCCCTTCAGCTGAAAAACGCCACCACAGTAATCAAGATGCTCTGGAAGTTGAAAAACAACTGAAGCAGCTTTTGTCTCCTCGTAAAAACCAGCGGCAACTCACCGCTGTCACTCATCAATGATTCCATCACTCTGTGTACGTTGATTAGCTACTGACATTGTGAAATTGAATGTAATTGGATTCCCTCTGTTGACACAATGCTGATGGCGACAAGTTGAGCGGGTTCTAGTTAGCCCTGTGCTGGCTCGATTGTCTTAATCACGTCACCTTTGTCAATTACCTCTGCTGCTCACCCATGTCTTTATGTTTTCAGAGGTGCTTTACGTAAGATTTAACAGCTATCGTTTGCATGTCATTTGTTTTAAATGCCATCGGCATCGATTAGTGAGAGAAATGCACTGAGAGAAGATTGTGTGTGGGATGACAAATAAGGGAATCTCTTCCCTGCTTGGTTTGCAGGAATCCATAACGCCTGTCTATAACATGTGAATCTTTTGGGTTGTTTATTTTTCAAAATCTTGCTATCTTCTGCAATCTCTCTTTAAAACATTGGGATCTCCACTAGAGAACCTATAAGTCTCTGTTGTTTGTCTCTTTGTTGTGTTCCATTAGCCTGTGTCTGCCAGTCACTGTGTTTTCTTCCTGCCTGCCCCACTTTCTCTGTTTTCCCTTAATGTCCCTGTGGAGTTTATCCCTACACCCTGCACCACGCCACCTCCTCAATCTGGGAGTGGCATCAACTGCCACTGGAACAGCTGCTGACCCAAGGTTCTGCATTTCTCAGTTGACATTAACAGCCTTTGTCTGAAGTATAACTAATCCCACAGGTGGTTACCTGTGGACCACTATCCCAAACACACCAATTTCAATGTGGATATTATGTTACTTTTCTTTGTTTAAAATCAAACAAATCCCCATCATCCGGGGGAGTTTCCCATAGTGCATTGGATCTAAAAGGCTCATTATGGTCCCACGGTCATGCAACGCAAGGGGGTTACGGACTCCTTACGTCCTTGCGGATCCTCCTTGCGTCCACCGCAAGGTCCTGACGTGCGCCTCCCAAAAATTGTAACCTTACGTCGAGGCGACACAGCAGCAAGGGCTGTGATTGGTCCTCTTACTAAAACCCGACGCAGAACAAAAAAGGTTCATGACTGCGTCGAAGCGTCTGCGTGGTCATGGCGTTGCGTGAACGTGGAACTATAATCAGCCCTTAAGATGGCCATGAAACCGTTGCAATATATCGAAAACACTCACACATGCATGATATATAGGAAGAAGTTTGATATTTAATCCAAAAGGTTACCTCACGCTTTCAATCAAGATAGCCCAGTTAAGGCCACCAGGCCTTTGTATGTGTCAGATAATGCTAATCCACACTCACCGCCTCATCAACCTTGTACACCAACCACAGGCTGAGGAGCGAGCACCCCCCCTCACTCCTCTGTTCGGGACCTGAGACTGGGAGGGACTCCTCCTTCTCTCTCAGGCTGGAGCCCATCCTATAACCTGCTTCCACTGGTCCCACTCTCTTCTACTCTGTCCTGTTCTATACCACGCCACTCTATGCCCCTTTACTTCATTCAATTCATTACCATTTTACCCAACTCTATTCCTTTCTATATTGTCTATCTCACGCAGTTCTCTTCTGCTCGATTCTATACCACTCATAATACTTTGTCTGTTACTTTCATACTCAACATTTAGAACCCTCTATTCAATTTTGCCCTAGTCTACTCTATCCCACTCTACTGTATCATGTTATAATATATACATGTATACACACACACACACACACACAAACACACACATACACACACACACACACACACACACACACACACACACACACACACACACACTCACCCCCACATGCCTCTCTGTGAGGGCTTAACAGGTTAAAGGAGGAGACAGAAGGCATGTTCCTCTGATTGAGTTCCTACTAAGGGGCTAAACAGTGACATTGGGCGTAATTACCAGACAAGTGGTTGATGGCGGTTGTTCACACAGCTGTTTCTGCAGAGTGACAGGGCTGTGTAGCAGCATGCGTTGGGAAGTCACGAGAGCAGCTCACACAGGAGGACTGGGACCCACGAGGAACCTCCTCAGCCTCCTGCACGCCACCCACAAGAATACATTGGATAAGCGGGAATTGTTGGTTTATTCATTATTCATACTTACAGAGATACGAGCTTAACCTTGCCTGAAAGGATAAGCTAAGTGTGCTTTGACAACATTTGCAAGATGGTGTTATTGTGTGTGTGTGTGTGTGTGTGTGTGTGTGTGTGTGTGTGTGTGTAGGTGTGTGTGTGGGTGTGTGTGTGTGTGTGTGTGTGTGTGTGTGTGTGTGTGTGTATGTGTGTTTGTGTGTATGTGTGTGTGTGTATATTACATGTGCAAGTGCTCTAATGTGCATTTGAATACATGAGCCATTTAAATGCACATAGCCAATCCAGAACATAATCGTCCAAACATATCAACCTTCAAAGGTTGTAAGGATAATTTTCAACTGATAAAACATGAAGAGAGGAGGAGAGGAGGGGAGAGGAGAGGAGAGGAGAAGAGGAGAGGAGGGGAGAGACGAGAAGAGAGAGGAGAGGAGAGCTAGAGGAGAAGAAGAGAGGAGAGGTAGAGAAAAAGAGGAGAGGAGAGGAGGGGAAAGGAGAGGAGAGGAGGAGAGGGGAGGGGAAGAGTGGAGAGGAGAGGAGAAGAGAAGAGGAGAGGAGAGGAGGGGAGTAGAGCGGAGATAAGAGGAGGGGAGTGTAGAGATGAGGAGAGGAGAGAAGGGGAGAGGAGAGATTAAGAACAGAGAGGAGGGGATGGGGAGAGGGTAAGAGGAGAGGAGAGAAGGGGGAGGAGAGGAGAGGAGGAGAGGACAGGAGAGGAGAGGGGAGAGGGGAAGAGGAGAGGAGAGGAGTGGACTGCTGTAATGCTGCATAGCACGTGTTCTGATGGTGGGGAGAGGATTGGAGAGGCAGGAAGAGGAGATGAGGTGACAGGAAAGAGAGGGCAAGGGTATCCTGTTTCACATCAAGCACGTTGTTGAGTTGCTTTTAATGAGCCATGTTGAGACCAAGGGAGTTTCAATGATGTGCCTTTAAGCATGTTGTACCCAGTAATCTGAAGGACTACCACGGACTGTACATCAAGCCCACACCACAAACACAGAAACATAAACAGACACATGGATTACAAAGTGGAGCTTTGACCATATAATTCAGTTACTCTCCTGGCGTTGCCGTGAGAACGTGTCTTCCCTGGACCCATGCAGTCCATCTCACAGTCCTTCCTCCTTCTGCTCATTACATTCTCCTTATCACGCACTGCCCATTCTCCATGGCAACCATCAACACCGCCGCAACCCCACCACAGCAGTACACAGTCTTGGAACTATGAATGAGAGGGACAACGAAACACACACAACCAGCGGGCGCACAACGCTAACACAAAGCTACACTAACACAAAGCGCTTCTGTCAAGCCTCAATCCAATTCCATGGTGTGGTTGGTTTTTCACCGTCTGTGTTGATAAATTAGTGTTACCATGACATCTCCAAGGGTCAGGGGGTCAGCGTTTTGTTGTTACCATGACAGCACTCAGGGTTAGGGGATCAGCATGTTGTTGTTACCATGACAACACTCAGGGTTACGGGTCAGCATGTTGATATTACCATGACAACACTCAGGGTTAGGGGCCAGCATGTTGATGTTACCATGAAAACCCTCAGGGTTAGGGGCCAGCATGTTGATGTTACCATGACAATGTTCAGGGTTCGGGGCCAGCATGTTGATGTTACCATGACAACCCTCAGGGATAGGTGTGAACATGTTTTTCTAACCATGACAACCCTCAGGGTTAGGGTTCAGCATGTTGTTGTTACCGTGACAAACCTCATGATTAAGGGTCAGCTAGTCCGCAGCGGGCAGCAACAAATTCTCTGTGTCTCCTCACTGGACCCCCTTCTGTCCCCAGCTGATCATCTGCACTGTGGTTAAGGTTCTGTTTGTTCCCTCTGCTCCCCTAACCCCCCGCTGAAACTTCACAAATGTTTTAAGAACAAAACACACACACAAGTCCATGCAAACACACACCTAAACACACACAAACACACACACATACACACACACACTCACGCACAACAACATGCATGCACACACATAAACACACGAAATCACACACACACACACACACACACACACACACACAAGACCATGCACACAAGCACACAAACATACACGCACAGAAGATCATGAAAGCTAGATGAACCCTCAAACACACACACACACACACACACGGTTCCTCAGTAATTTACATGTAGCGCGGCCAGGGGAGGGACCCCTTGCTGGGCCTTGAGGCTGCTGCGGGACAGGGAATGATCTGTGGGCTGTGGAGTGGAGGCCGTATCCTCCACCTCCCTCCACCTCCCTCCATCTCCCTCCATCTCCCACCACCTCCCTCCATCTCCCACACCTCCGCGACCTCCCCCCACCTCCCTCCATCTCCCTCAACCTCCCTTCAGATCTCTCCAGCTCCCTCCACCTCCCTCCACCTGCCTCCATCTCCCTCAAACTCGCCCCCACACACAGCTGACAGCGCCTTGACGCTGTTCTCACACCCAGAGACGGACTCTTTGATCGAGAGAGATAGAGACAGAGAGAGAGACAGAGAGAGAGAGAGAGAGAGAGCGAGAGAGAGAGAGAGGTCCTTTAGAAAACAGTGTCACACACATCCAGAGTCAATCTTGTGAATGTACTCTTCATGGATCTGTCAGATGCATCTATTGAACAACACACACACAACACACACACACACAAATAATACGCAGACCGCATCAATCCATCGTCGTATACAGCACTTATGAAAAATGTCTCCATAATAACATGCTGCATTTCCACTGTGACCATTTCTGAAGGTCCGGACAGATTTCCTGTCTTCAGGCCATCTTTAAGCGTGTATCTGGGCCTCATGTGCAATGCTGTGCTGTCGGTTCAATATGCACTGGCAGCCTGCAGCCTTTAATAATGCATGGCGTGCCATGTGGGTGACAGAGACTGTCCTTTCAGACATGGAATTATGTCCAATGTGAGGTCCTTCCAACGTGCAGTGATATCAGCTCTCTGCTGGAGAGGAAGAGTCTCTCTGTGAGGCCATGACTCTTCCTCACCTGGTAACAGTGGAGTCTCATCATCACTGGCTGACTGTTGCTGTGTACACAGGGCAAAGATACTAGTTTGAGTATGAAAACAAAGTGTGTCATGTGAGTGATTCCATCCTTCCGATTCACCGCGGCAACGCTGGTGTTGGAAGCTAGTGGGGATGTTTCACAAACACACAACCACGCACGCACACACACGCACACACACATACACACACACACACACACACACACACACACACACACACACACACACACACACACACACAAACATACACATACTCTCTCACACACACACACACAAACACACACACACACACACACACACACACACACATTTAAAATTGAAAATCACTTTTTAAATAATAGAAAATGCAAGAGCATCAAACAAATGATTGAACATACTGTACATTTGTACAAGAATCCAAACTCATCTTGTGGATCTAGGTGATCAGTGTTAACTCGTTTTAAAAATTTGAATCAGTTTCATCATTGTAGACCGCATGGAGCATGGATGTTAACACAGGTCTGAGATCAATATTTCATAAAGCACAGCCCTAAAGAGAATCCACCACTGTTGATCCCAATGTTTCCGAAGCATTAAAAACTTACTAGTGTGTGCATATAAAATCCTGCCATTGGATAATGAATCACTTTGTGTTTGCCGGTCTCAGTCTTTTGTCTTTCATCATTGAAAATTAATGTTGACTTTTAACATTGAACATTTCCCCTCCACGGTCCCACACAGGCTATGAATATGCAATGAAAACATAGCAAGGTAAATGAATGTCTTTGTTCACCAGAAAGTTAATTTAGATGATATAATACATTGTAGTTTTCTTACATTTACATTTAGATTACATTTCTTCATGGGGAGCCCTCGTCAGGAGCCCTGACCTCTTGACGAGGTGTTGCATGGGGACGGTTATTACACTGTCTGCTCAAGCACTCTTAACAACACGGGTTCCAGTAAGTGTGCGTTACGACGTTTTGTTACTGACACCTCTCCTGTATGCAAACCCCTTCCGCAATTTTTCTTGAGATGCTCCTCCACGATATGTCATCAGACTGCACACTCAGAGAGCTTTGAGGATACCAAGAACACATTTCAATTACGGAAACAGAAATGCAAAAAGCACAACTCAAATGTAAAAAGCAAAACACAACTGACGTGAGAACACACACCACTATGTATGCCAACTGCCAAATGAATGAGGGGTATTCAGCCTGAATTCTGAAACGTTGGGACATCACTCACTTCCCTTCTCATGTTGCGCCGCAGATTTACTCCCGAAAACGCTTGTCTCAACGCAAAATAAAAATTGAAGACGCGACGCCACATTTGCGTCTTCTGTTCAGAACGTCATCATGTAAACGTAGCCTAAGACTCTCAGCTGGGAGGAGCAAACAGTTCTCCGTGGAGAGGTGGAATTCTAAGGCTCTCAGCTGGGAGGTGCGAGCAGTTCTCTGTAGTGAGGTGGGGTTCTCAGGCTCTCAGAGTGATCCCGCTCTGGGAGGAGCAACGGAGGAGCCACACGTCTGTCTCACATCTGCCGAGGAACAAAGGAACAGCTTGGAGAAGTGCTGCAATTTATGTAACACCAGTTAGAGAGAGAGAGGGAGGGCGAGGGAGGGATGGCGACAGAGAGAAAGTGAGGGAGGGAGAGAGAGGGAGGGCTAGAGAGGGAGAGAGGGAAGCTGAGGGTGGGATGGCGAGAGAGTGAGGGTGAGAGGCAGAGAAAGAGAAAGAGAGGGGGAGAGAGAAAGGAGAGGGAGAGAGAGAGGGAGAGACAGAGAGGGAGGCTGAGAGGGAGAGAGAGAGTGAGGCAGAGAGCAAGGGGGCAAAGGCAGAAACTCCAAGCTTATTTTGAGGAAATCAAAAGAGGCAAAAGAAACAGAAAGCCAAGAATATAAATTAGACTTGTAAACAAAGACAACCACGCATGAAACAACGCAAACAGACAGATAGACAGACAGACAGACAGACAGACAGACAGACAGACAGACAGACAGAGGCTGAGTTTAATAAAAGGCAGATGTGAGGAAACCATTCCACCGTGCCCTCCCTCATTACTCATTATTACAGTTGCATTATTATTATAATTATAAGAGAGCCCTGATCTGAATACTCTCATGAGGTTGATGTGCGGCCCCCCGGGGCACGGGGACTCTCAATTGTCCCTTCTAACTACGCTTTCCTCCTCCGCCTTCTCCTCCTTTCCTCCTCTTACCCCTCGTCCTCCTCTTGCTTAACTTGGATCTTGGGTAAAACCCCAGAGAAAATCCCTAGAATGATTGCTAGTAATGTTTCAAATTGATCTACATCTAAGTATATATATATATATATAGATGTATACCTATCTGGATATAGATCTATATGTATACCTATCTAGATCTATACCCGCACATAGATCTAGATCTAAGTGCGGGTATAGGGGCAGCAGCAGGTGTGTGAGGCGTCAGGCTGAACCAGGTGTGTGTCCAAAGCCCGGGGGGACCAATTACTGCAGCCTATTATGCCCTGCCCCCACGAAGGTACAGCAGACAATCACCCCACGTGGTATCCTGGGACCCCCCCAGTGGAGACCAGTTCAACAGAACACTGATTTACGCCTTCTTGTTTCTTTACCTTTCAACTCTTGTCACGCGTCTACTCAAGTCATTTTACAAGTCTAATCTCATTAACCTCTCAGTCTTTTGTCTGAGAGGGCATAATGTGTCTGCTGGGTCCTGGTCTACTTACAGCAGCAGTAGGCTCTCACATGACCGCTAACCAGAGCTAGTCCCACCAAACCTGCACTCTGGTTCTGCCTTCTGCCCTCTAGTGCTGCCTTCTGCCCTCTTTTTCTGCCTTCTGCTCCCTGGTGCTGCGTTCTGCCCTCTGGTTCTGCTTTTGGCCCTCTAGTGCTGCGTTCTGCCGTCTGCCCTCTAGTGCTGCCTTCTGCCCTCTGGTTCTGCCTTCTGCCCTCTGGTGCTGCGTTCTGCCCTCTGGTGCTGCCTTAGGCCATCTGGTTCTGCCTTTGTTCCCCTGGTTCTGCATTCTGCCCTCTGGGGCTGCGGTCTGCGCTCTGCCTTCTGGGGCTGCGGTCTGCGCTCTGCCTTCTGGGGCTGCGTTCTTCCCTCTGGTTCTGCGTTCTGCCTTGGGCTATGGTCTGCCCTCTAGGGCTGCATTCTGCCCTGACCTGGGACTGTGTGTCCTAACTCATTATCCACTGAGGAATGTATATGTGTATCTGTGATTGTATAAGTAATCATTGATTGTCATTAAGGCAGCAAGCAATTATTTTGGGATTAGCTACAACCGACTGAACAAACGGAACAACACCTCCAGTCGGAGACCGTCTGCGAGCTGCAGGAGGAAATAAGAAAATGGAGTTCTCTCTGGAATGGAATCAAAATATCATAGAAGCACTAACTACACTACAACTCTCAAGGTTAAGCAAGAATTGGTATGCAGGCATACACACATCTGATAAACACCCCCAGTGCCCAACATAACTAAGCACACTTGTGGTTGTCTTCAGAGAACCAGAACGCAAAAGGAACACTAGCACACACAGATACACGCAAACACTCACAGACACACACACACACACACACACACACACACACACACACACACACACACACACACTCACTCACAGATACATGCAGACATGCACACACACATTCACAGGTATATGCAGACCTAAGAACATATGGACACCCATACACACACACACACACAACCCCACACACAAACACAGATACACTCACACACACACACTCACATATATACACACAGACACACACATACAGACACACCTACCAACATGCATACACACACACAAACACAGATACACCCACACACGTACGCACACACACAAACACACAAACACACACAGACTCACAGATAAACACACAAAATCAAACACATGGACACCCATACACACACACACGCGCGCGTGCGAGTGAGAAACAGGTGTAGTAAAGCTTTAGTTCCTCTCTGCAGCAGGGTGAGGGGTGTTGGTGTTGAGCCATATGTACAGGGTCCACTCCAGCAGACCTCAGTACATGCACAGCTCGCTGCATCTCATCCAGGCCCAAGGACGCACTGGGACGGGCTTCTAACAGGACTGTGGCAGCCACTGTCACAAGCTAGGTTTGACTTGATTTAATTATGACTGTCTTGTCACAAGGCAGGTGAACAAATGAGCCGTTAAACACAAGTGCATTTAATCAACTGAAAATGACTAACCCCTACTGACCAGTGGCCCCTGATGACAATACAAACCCTATCTGGGACAGAAAAGGGTCCCGGTGCAGGGTAGGACTTCCTGTCTGTGCCTGTATTAAGATGGGACATCCTGTTGGACTATAGGACTACAGGCCGCTAGCATTGAGGTCCCAAATGATGAAGACCTGGAGAGACTGGAACTGGCTCACCTCAGCGACCTGCTCAGGACAGACTGGACCCCACAGCCTGCTCAGGATGGACTGGAACCCTCACCTCAGAGCCTGCTTAGGACAGACTGGACCCCTTACCCCAGAAGACTGCTAAGGACAAACTTGACCCTGCAGTTTGTCCACATGTCCAACTTCGAGTTGAAGAAGCAGTCAGTGACCTGCTAGATGGGGGCGCTCTCACCTGGATGGGGCTTGGGTGCGATCTTGTTTTACAATTTCTCAGAGTGAGTCTGTCTGTACGGGCATGTGTGTGTGTGTGTGTGTGTGTGTGTGTGTGTATTAATCAGCGTTGTTCCATCAACCACCCCCCCCCCCCCCCCACCCCCTCTCTCTGGGTATAGTCTAACACCAGCTGTGCCCTCTCTCTCCCGCAGTGCACCCTGGGACACCGGCCCCACGCTGCTGTTTTCACTCAGTAAGGGTGCACAGGCAAGAGGTTAATGCCTTCAGCTGGGTCTGGGCTCCTCCACTACCATGGAGAGCAAGGGAGGAGAACACCTGGCCCCAAAGGAGCGGTCTGGACGTGGGCGGAACAACTTGTACACTCAGAGTATCCTCTTTCCCTCTGAGTCGTCCCAGTGTCCCCAATCTGCTGCCCTCTGCCCAAACCTCCCCCGACGCTGGGCAGGATCCTTCAAGAATAGAAGTCTTCTTTCTACCATATTTATAAGTGCTATATAAATAAATTGGATATAATATATATGTGAATATATATACATATATGTATATTTATTTATGCTACACCTGTCATACTGGGTCACATATCTGCCATGCAATTGTACAGAGGGCACACTGCATAATTTACTGCTGCATTGCCAGTCTCTCTCTCTCTCTCTCCTCTGTCTCTCTTTCTTTGTCGCACCTTGCAACAAAGTCAATATACACTGAAATAACAAGATGGCCAGTGCATCAGCTGCTTTCTAGCACACACACACACACACACACACACACACACACACACACACGCACACACACACACACACACACACACACACACACACACACACAAACACACACACACACACACACACTTATTCCTACTGCATGTTTTGATTAATTTGAGGTCAGCGAGGACAGGAGGCTACGAGTGATTTGAGACATAATAGGTGATCGTATCAATTGACTGGTGATTTTCTAAATAGATTTGGATTAGAACTCCATGCCACCAATATCCACATTCTGAAATATTTGAAATTTGTGACCGGATTGTCAAAAGAAAGAAAGTATTGCGGGCAAAAGTCCCTTTCTCATCCGTGTCGCGGTTCAGTCTACTTCAGATTGATGTTGACGTGGAAGAACCAGAGACGTCAGAGAACCCGACGCAGTCATTTGAGATTCATAATTTCGTCTGGAGGCGCACACAGCTTTTGACCGTGATAATATATATTATATGATATAGATATCGATGTATAATATGATATTATTTAGATATAGACCTCCAGGACTCCCGCCGGAGCACCCGGAGTGTTCTAGATTATTTATATAACACGGCCAAAGGCTGTGTGCACCTCGCCATTGCGATACATACACTGTAAACACGAGCGCATGGTACCGTGGCCGTGGTGTGCTCAAGGCCACACCCCCAACCTCCACCTTGACTCCACCACCTCCTCTAAAAAACGGCACGTTTTTGGAAAGCTCATTGTGGGACTGGCTCGCATTGGCTGTAATTCTGCACCAAGGCTGAATTTCTTGAACATCTTCAAGTACTGTATTAGGGGCCCAATAACAGCTATATAAAAGCATTCATAAAGTATCATGCCATGGGATCTTTTAGAGCATCACAGTTAGCGGTATCAGAGTGGCTAGCTAACCGGAGCTAGAGATTCATGATCTATTGATACTACCTGAATTAATAACATTTAGCATACATGTGGATTATCATGTTACGTGTGTTCTCATAACAAACCAGAGGGTCAGACTCTCAGCTGACTAACAACCAGTCAGTGCGTCATCAGCCCGCCTCATATCTTCACCTGTGAGACCAATGAGAAAGGACCTTGAAGGTTATTGCATTGTTTTCACTTAATGTGCAAATCTCAATTTAAAACACATATTGATGTAGAAAAACTAAAAACGGTGGAATAAATACATTTGAGACCCTATTTAGCCTAATGGTACGGCCAACATTATGGTATTATGTCTGCTCATGTGTGTGGACATAGATCCCGATAAGCAGGATTGTCTGAAAATAATTGTCAAGTTCCTGCCCCAAGGAATTGTGGTATGACCTTAGCTCCATTCCCTCCTAAAGGGGGCTACAGTGTACTCTATGTAAAAGGAGAGCTCTGCAAATTTTTTACCCCATTATTGTTTTCCTGAGGGTCATCCCATGTTGAAGGAAGCTAAAAATCTGACGAAAATCGTTACGACCAAGCCAGAGATCTGTACTTGCTGCCGGCACTACGGAATAGCTATAACGCTAACCCATGGGGGCGAGCTCTTAATCCGCTTTTGGGGCTTCTAAACACATTCAGAAAACCATTCCAAGTCCTATGTAACACGAGTTGGTTCCTTACGAGACACCACCGCGCTCGTTTAACCCAAATAGTGTGGCGAAACAGTATAAACATTGTGTTTTTGGATGTAAACACTCACCGCAGATTACCACGTTGACATATCCAGAAAGCCCTTACTAGCCGATAGCAGAACGGATGTGCGCGGATGCACAGCCACTGGCTAGTGGCTGGGACCTTCGGTCTCTGGGTCGATTCCCCACTATTCACTTGAACTTCGGCGAATAATTGTTAAGTATTACATGGTCGTAAGTTAGCTGGCATTCACTAGTCACAAACACACACACACATATCCAACTAACTCCAGTGAGATTGAGAGCGCGGGACAGGGGAACCTACAGAGAGACCACCCCCCAGGGGTACGGACTCACATGTAGGTGGGCTTTTGTGTAGCAGGCTCACGCATGTCTGTTTTGCTGTGTGTGTGTGTGTGTGTGTGTGTGTGTGTGTGTGTGTGTGTGTAGTTGTATATGTGTGTGTGTGTGTGTGTAGTTGTATATATATGTGTGTGTAGTTTTGTGTGTGTGTGTGTGTATGTGTGTGTGTGTGTGTGTGTGTGTGTGTAGTTGTATATGTGTGTGTGTGTGTGTGTGTAGTTGTATCGTGTTTGTGTGTAGTTGTATGTATATGTGTGTGTAGTTTTGTGTGTGTGTGTGTGGGGGGGGCGCTGTGTGGATGGGTTCTAGTGAAAGTAATAATTGCTCCTCTCTGGCTGCTGTTTAGTGCTTCAAAGAGTCCACTGTGGTCTGCTGGAGGAGGGAGTGCTTTGCCCTGTGAATAACCTATATATATATATATATATATATATATATATATATATATATATATATATATATATATATATTTATGTATATTATAGATAGATTATACATTTAAATATATGGATATATAGATATATCGATATATAGGTACATATAGATATACCTTTATGACACAACAGCTCTGCCCAGAACCAGAGATGCTTAGAATTACATCACATACACACAAAAGCATATGCACTCAAATGTGCATGCACACACGCACACATTGTCGAACACAAAGTCACGTGGTTCAGGCCATCTGTGGGAGGCCTCTAAATGGCTGCTGAATTTCTGTTGCTCTCTGGCAAAACAATTCATTAGCTCCCTGAAGGACGTGTTTTGGATCTGGGAAAGAGGGAGCATATGTGTGTGTGAGCCAGGAGGGGCCCACCAGAGAGCATCAGAGCGGTGTGTTAGAGCAGTCCTACAGTGCTGTGTTTGGGCCATGGTGGTGTGTTAGGGCCATGGTGGTGTGTAAGGGCCATGGTGGTGTGTTAGGGCCATGAAGGTGTGTAGCGGCCCTCCCAGCATTGTGTTAGGGTTAGGGCCATGGCGGGAGGGGGGAGAGTCCTGGTCCATGTTGCCAGGGCCACCATGCAGCACACCAACCTCGAGGGGGCAGTGTTTGTGTTCAGGAGGACAGGGGGGCCGCAAGCCCACAGTCCAGTACGGAGCCGAGCTGCAAAGCCCACTGTCACCTGTCCTCCAAGTGCCTCATGGCACATAGGGCCTTTGCAGAGCCCACTAGCAGGGAGATATGATGTGAGCCTGGAGGGAGCAGCCTCGCTCCCGGCCGTCACACCTGATAGCAGCAGGGCCAAGCGACCACAGAGCTCTGCGCACGCTAACAACAACCAAGGAAGAGGAGGGAGAGAGCAAATTAAAAGTTTAATAAAATTTCAAGAAGGCAGGAAAAAGTCACAGCGTAGATGGGTGGGAAGTTCATTGCGTGAGCTGTAATCCAAGACGAGCATTAGGCCTTTTAGCAGAGGGCTGTGTCAGCAGCCTCCAACAAACAGCCACCCTAATGGCTTTGTAATTGCGTTAGCATAGAGGGTGGGTAATGGAAACCGTTACCATTGTTTGCTTCAAACTTTGCATCCATAGAAGGCGGTCATGAATAAAGCAATAATAATGGCATTAACCTCAAGCACACATCTGCACTTCCCACACACATTCATATCTTCAAGCCTTCTTTTAACCGTATCAAAGTTACTAGATTGCAAAAAGCATATCTGTTCATCAGTTTACTGCTATCGTAATTAAATGTGGCAAATAGTTGGAGCTAGTACCTTTGAACTTCTCGAAATAGCTTCTCTGCCTGTCACATCACATTTTGCACGTGCAATTGCAGGTCCCCCTGAACGAATCTGTTAGGCGAGAGAATTTGGAGAATTTTGCTCGCTCCTCCAGTTACAAACTGTCACTTATAAAATATTCCATCTTTTAGGAGCGTGAATTGATTAGCATGCACACTGAGAGGAAGAGTTTTAACATTTGTCAGCATTACGGCTTAGATTCCCTCTCCGCAGCCTAATGTTGATCATAAATGGGGACTCGTGGAGTCGTAATGTTATCTGGACCCAAGGCATGAGGACTAGACAGACAGACAGACAGACAGACAGACCGAAGTAGAGAGAGCGAAGAATTATTGTTTTGATGAGCAAACGGATGCCACTCGAGTCCAGTTCAGGCAAAATGTGTGTGTGTGTGTGTGTGTGTGTGTGTGTTTGTGTGTGTGTGTTTGTGTGTTTGTGTGTGTGTGTGTGTGTGTGTGTGTGTGTGTGTGTGTGTGTGTGTGTGTGTGTGTGCGTGTGTGTGTGTGTGTGTGTGAGCGTTCCAACCCACTTGATATGAAGAAATCAATCTGATTTGTAAGGTGAACATCAGCCTACAAAACCAATATGCTCCCTTGGTAAATATTGTCTCACACCTGCACCCTGGTGTAGGTGTGAGACGTGTTGTGACTTTACAGCCCCCTACAGGGTGAGGTGTGAACCTCGACCATCTGAGCTTCACATGCTTTTTCATTTGAAGGACCTTCCCTCAGAATGTGCATGTGTGTGTGTGTGTGTGTGTGTGTGTGTGTGTGTGTGTGTGTGTGTGTGTGTGTGTGTGTGTGTGTGTCTGTGTCTGTGTGTGTGTGTGTGTGTGTGTGTGTGTGTGTGTGTGTGTGTGTGTGTGTGTGTGTGTGTGTGTGTATGCGTGTGTTAGGGTTTCGGTTTCTTCCGTGTGTAAGGCGGGGGGGGGAAGAGGAGGAAATAGAAACATACAGACAGTAGAAATACGTAAGAAGGTTGTATGTCATTAGGTGCATGGAGACAGCGTTTCAGATGCACCTTCATGCTGGAAAAAGAAGCCCTGAGGTCTTTAGATCCACGGGCTGGTTAAAGGGCCCCTCGAGGGGGTGTGGCCCTTAAAGGGGGTAAGTCCCCTTGTTTTCATCCCTTACTCATTCAACCAGTTCAACCAGCATGCCAACTTATAGAGCGTTTACCCATATTGTCTTTGAGAGACGGCTGAATCTATAAGGAAATTATATGAATAATACTAACAGCCATGGAGGTCCTACGGATTTTGTAATTGTTGTTTGATATTGTTCACCAATAACTTAAACAGAGGAATGATCAAATAATCTGTGAAGACTATACATCGGCTTTAATCGCAATGGTGTCTAAGGTCAGAATCAGATTGTTTTCAGTAGTAAAGCCCTGTTTACTCCTCAATGCCTGGTGTGAGTGATCAGACTTCAGTGGTAGGGAAGGGACACAGGCAAGATTTCCTGATGGATTAATCTATCAAAATTTTAACCCTGTTTGTTTCAAGTTGGCTTCACCTAATTTTTGAGTCACATCTTATCTCTGACTGAACGTTATCCAATGACACAAGAATCCTGTATTTAAGCTTTTAGAATTAACGTCCAAAATATTCTTGTTCTCCATCTCCATCTTGTCATCAAAGTCCCATCACGTTATTCTGTTGATGGATGGATTCCCAGCGCCTGGCAGCCAGTGGCTCCTCTGCTACTCTCATGGGCCAATCCAAGATGAGAGGAGGAAGGGAGGGCCACCAACACACGGGTTCCTGGTTCCAACACTCAGCAGAACACCATCACCTCTAGGCCCGTTAAACTCTTTAATTAATCTACTGTTAGGCTGAAAAAACGTTTCACCCCTGCCTGCCCAACACTAATTCTGCTAGCTGAAGCACATGCTAACTCTTTATTGCTTAATAAATGCTTGGGGGACGGTAAGCGCCGGGCTTAGGCTTCATCAAAGGGTACACACACAGCACACAGTCGCTTTGTTAAACGAGAAGACCATCAGCAAACACCTTCTCTGCTCATGTTTAGAGGAACCCAAATACTTAGGCCCTTATTAAACAAGGCTGGGATAGTATAATGAGACTCAGGTAAAACATAACATGGAGCAACACACACAAACTGTGAAATCTAATAAACAGATAGAAACAGAAAGGTAACAGATAAGAGGTCTGCGAACGCCCTTGGAAAACACGGGCCGAGAACAACGAACAAACCATGCATGCTGAGGATGACAATAACCCAGCTCAACCAGAAACACAGGGTTCCTTCATGAACCCATCTCCAAACCAGTGTATATATAGACCTCTTCCCAGAAAACACCCCCCGCTGATCAATAGAGTGCAATCAGACAGAGTCATCAGTGTCCGGCTAAAGACGTTGTAATGGATATGTTCCCTCGCTCAGGGGAGTTGCGAACAGCTCGATAAACCTGTCCACCAGCCTCATTCCCTGACCCCATAAATACTGCAACACCCTGACCTATACTGCCTTGCTCAATGGTCATCAGGCGCAGAAGAAAGCAGAAATAGGGGGATTATGGGAAAGAGGCCTGGAATAAAGGCCCAATAGGAATCTGAAACAAATGGTAAACGGTACTCCGTAACAACCAATTATGGCCCTTGTATTGCCAATGTTAACTGGTGCTCAGCGATGGTAGGATTAGGTCAGGCGAGCCACGCAGACATCATACTGCAGTCGCTGATGAATACCTTTCACTTGATTGGTGCTGCAGTTGCTTTAAGAGTCCTAGATTGCTCTGTGAGCTCCATTGATCGCTCCTTATTGGCTATAGATCCCTCCCCCGCAGCGCCCTGGGGCTGGTGATGGAGATACAGTGGTTTATGTGTGGACTACCCCTCAGGGAGCCGCTCCCAGAAGGGGGCGTCAATATTGACTGTAGCACACAATTAAGACACGCGGCAGTGAAACGCTGCTGCTGTGTTCCCTCCACAAACAACTGGAAGGCAGCCTTGCAACAAATGTCCCTTTAAATCCATTTCTGTAGCTATTTGCGCTAAAAACAAGGTGCTTCATTAGTGCTGTTCAAACTTCCTTGCATTTAATTTGTTCTGGGTTATTATGGATGTGGGGATATGAGTGCTTTGGGTTTCCATCTCCCTGTAACTATGGTCACACCAAACAATAGCATCTGCCCTACATGGGCGTGTTTCCCCAGCGTTCCCGGCCAGCCTAACCCCAACAGAACCCAGACGCCCTCATCAATGCTCAGCCCAAGTTGTCAATTACTGCACGGAATAAAGGTGACACCAAACGATACTGCTGTCACTGCTTCTATCTGAAAGGACACGGTCAATACATGTCACTGCAGGCCCGAAGCAGGAACAGAGACCCCTTCAGGGACCAGGGGGAAGGACAGAAAGGACAGAAGAGACAGAGCATCAACCATGTCAGTTCTACAGGCCGACCAAACCAGCTGTCACAGATGTATTCTGATTGGGTGTCACTTGATGGCAATAGTAATGACATCACTTACGATGCATGAGCATGAATCAAAGCACACATGACTAATATCTGTCTGGTGGTTTTCGCTTGGCATTTAGATGCAGAAATGACTAGTGAGACTCGACTGATGAACACGAGCAGATTGTTGAGTCAATCACGCAGCAGCTGTCCACAGTTGACAGCTCTACAGAACCCCATGACCTGGGATTACTTTATGTTTTTAACAACCCAGTCTCTTCAATATGCGTACAGATCGCACGGTTTTACAATTTCAAAATACGTGCAGTACATACGCGAGATGCCAATTTCGCGTGCATATGATACTCAAAACCCAGCATTAACTTCTGTAGCACTGTGGAGGCGCCTGAAGAAAGCACAAGCAACAAGGTTATAAGATACATAAATTCCTGGTTATATACAATACATAAATTATAATTATTTGGAAACTTCCCATCGCTGCCAGTACGGCGAAGGTGACGGTGATGCAGGGTTGCAAGCTTCACGGGATGTCTTAAAAACGGAGTCGCGGGTGTAAACCTCAAAGGCGCAGGTCACGGTTTTCTTGGGTACTTTCAAAACCCACCGCAGGAACAGTTGGGGTGTAATATGTATTGTATAATCTTTATGAAAACTCAGTCAGAACTATTAAACACCAGAGGATGGGCAGGGTTGGGCAGTGGACACACACACAAACACACACACACACACACGCACGCACGCACGCAGGCACACACACACACACACACACACACACACACACACAATGCATTTCACTGCTACAACAACAAAAAAATGTAAGAAAAAGTTCCCTCAAATATTATTACTTTCAAAACATTGGCCAAAATGGAATATCTTTTTATTTGGGCTGCTTCTAGGACATTTTGGGTGGACTTGAATGGTATGTGGGCAGGATGTTTTTTGCAGTACCTGGCAACCCTGCGCTGTTGCCTGAGGTGCTGAAATGTTCCGGAACAGATCTGGATCCATGGCCAAAAAGACTTGTATGCCCCCCCCCCCCCCTTTCAATAAATACTATGGCAGAATAAAGAATAAATTCATGCATTATCATTCAACTTGAACATGTGTTTTTACAGTATAGAGTGGTGGAGGGATGACGTATGTTGGCCAACCCGGAAGTGAGCATCGCCCTGGTTTCCCTTGACAACAAGCCAACCGGTTTTTCCATTGGATTTTGGATTATTGCAGAAAATTTAGCATTTTTGAAGCACCTCCACAAAAACTGAAAATAAAAAAATAAATAAAAATTACCGTGCTCCAAAGAACGAAATGTAAACCAATGCATTCTGAATGGGAGTGGTTCTCCAATTTTTCCATGCTACACAGAACGAAATGTAAACCCATGCAAATAAAGGCTCCATTGTCATAATAATTGAAACATAATGAAACGAAACGGAAATGAGACGATCTAGTAGTGGGCCAGCAGAGGCTGAATTTTAACCGAATTCGGCCCATGACCTTATTTTTACATCGTTTTTATATTATGAATAGTTTAATATTTTCTGGTTTACCTGAACCACACTTACAAATTGGTGGAAGTGGATTTTCAACAGTCAATTAGGCTGCAGATCTTGTTATAACGATAATTGAATAAAAGCTACATGGTCTAAATATAAGAGGCTAACTGAATAATTGTATATTTATATATATAATATAGATATATATATTTATTAATATTAAATTAATTCAATATTAAAGCAATGCATTTCAATCGGGAGATTGTTTTCGACTTCAGAAGGGGAGGCGGGCTGCGCAGTGCACGCTCTAGCATCATCTTGTTATAACGATAATTGAATAAAAGCTAGGCCTACATGTCTACTTATAATATTAGAACTAAATCATTTTATATTAAAAAAAATATATAGGCCTAGATTTATTTCGACTTCAGAAGGGCTGCGCAGTGCACGCTCTCGCCCCCCATATCGTTCTATTTCCCACAGTTTAGACTTGTAATTAATACGTTTCTTTTGTATTCAACTTGACTCCTTTCATTTTTTTTATCACTGTCTGGTGGCTAGTAGGCCTTTGCTATAACGTCACTCTGAGAGATGTGCACTGACACATTTAACGTGGCAGGGTTATTTGAAATAATTCATTAAGTTATCATGTGTGAGAGGTCATTCCTCCTCCTGAGTGTGTAGGGTGTGTATTCTATTCTTTTCAATGGGGCTGCGTCCACGTCACTTGACTGTCATGGTTGCTATGGTGGTTGCTATCGACCGCCCCCTCTGCTCCTTCCATGGCTCTAAAAACCATGCGGCAACGGAGCTGCCGTCAATTGTGTTGTTTTTGTCGTAAACTAGGTTCCGCTGGTTAAAAAATAGACAGATATTCCAAGGTTTCCTTAAAAGGCACCTTGGATGTTTTTATTTTCTGCAGTTTAGACTTTGTCTATAACCTATTCTTGAAAGCAAAACACCAAGCTCATTGATTTAACGAGGCAGGGTTATTTGAAACAATTAATTAAATATGTGTGAGAGGTCATTCTTCCTCCTGAGTTTGCTTCCTATTTATGTCTGGTGTACACTCCTACTGTCCACAAGCACCCCCCCCCCCCCTCCCCCCATATGGATTTGGAGAATTGTTGCCACGTCCCAGTGGTGGTGGTATCATATATATGAAAGAGGGCATTCAATTATACTACAATGATCAATTAGGAGGCCGAAGCCCTAAAGGAAGTGATGCAATAGGTGACTGAGTCGCGAACATTTACAAGTAAGCTATACCTTGGGGTCTCTTATATATCAAAGGGGGTCTCAAAGGACGCATACGCATCAACCTGTGGCTCCAGCCCTACAGGAAATGACTCAGCAAGTGCTCCATCTCATTGCACCTCACCCAGCTGCTCGCTTGCAAGATTTTGGCCTGAAGTTCTTCCCAGACCTACATCCTAGCCATCCAACATGCATATCTGAGAATCAGGCCTCTCTTTAAGAATGACAAAAAGTTATGAGAGAAATGCATATTAACATTTTGTTATCTCATAAGCGGCGTGGTGCTGGCTCCTTTTGACCGTTTGACCCCAGACTTCAAAAACTTGGCTACAGGCCTTAAGCCACAAATGTACACCTCCATCCCACAAAAAATGGGGACTAGAAACTAACCTCTGTCTTATGTACAATTACTCTACTGTTGGAGGTCACGCCCCTTTTCCGGCCTTTTCGAGATAGCTAGACCTGCCAAAATGTTTACACACATTTCCCGGGGTTCAGAGAATGACATATCCGAGATTTGGATTTCTAGCCCTTTGAGAAAAAAAGTTTTCCCAAATGGACTTTTATTTGGACAAAGCCCCTCAGAGGTGTTGCCTGTAAGACCTAGTGGTTCAGAATGTGGTGGAAAAACAGTTTTTGAGATAGGAACGTCCTACCGCCCTGAAATTTGAATAGGGCGGGGGGGGGTCTGAGGTTTCGGGTTAGGGTTAGGGTTAGGGCTGGCTTCTTCCCAGAGACCCACAATTAATTATATACGATACCACCACCACTGGGAAGTACCACCACCACCACTATTATAAGTAGACAAGCTTTTATTCAATTATCGCTAGAGCGTGCACTGTGCAGCCCGCCCCCCCTTCTGAATTCGAAAAAAATCTCCTGATTGAAATGCATTGGTTTAATATTGAATTAATTTAATATTAATATATAAATATATATATATATATATATATATATATATATATATATATATATATATATATATATATATATATATATATATATATAATATATATATAAATATACAATTATTCAGTTAGCCTCTAATATTTAGACCAGGCATCTCCAAACGGCGGACCGCGGTCCGGGTCCGGACCAAGCGAAGGTCCTATCCGGACCCATGACCAATTTAAAATAATGCGTTTTTTTTTTATTTTTTTTATTTTATTTTATTTTATTTTATTTTTATATTTCACTAAACAAAGCATGATTATGTTAATAAAGACATTTCTCACTGAAATACAAATTGAAAGGCAGAATAATCCGTATTACAGCATAAAAACAGCAAAAAGTAATGATCTTCACAGAGCGAAGATCATGCACTCACCGAACTCCCTCCCTCCCTTCGTCTGTCACGGCATGTGAGTAATAGCGTCACTCAAAAATAGCCAATCAAATAGTTTGTTTACCGGAAGAGATATTTGGAATGAGAAAATGGCTTGCTCGAAAATTAGGAAAGTTGACCACGAAAACAGACATTTTAAAGATGAATGGACTGACCAGTACATGTTCATTCTCCCGCAAGGCAGTACTAAACCTTTGGTGTGTCTTTCATGTGTTGAAACCGTGGCGTTGATAAAAAGCGGGAGTATTAAGCGGCTTTACGAATCCAAACTCAGATCTTTCGAGGAAAAGTATCCCCAGAAGTCAGAAGTAAGAGCATGGAAAATATCCGAGCTGAGAGCTCAGTATGAGAGGTCTACACGAGTCTTCACACACTCATTTACAGGCCAGCAACGTGCAAATGAATGCTCACTTAAGATTGCATGGATTTTGGGGCAACATAAAAAAACTTTCAGTGACCGACTGTTGTGAAGGAGTGCTTGAACGGCGCTGCCGAGACGTTACTTGAAGGTAAACAAAGGGATGAATTGTGTGGAAAAAATGAATCAAATCCCAATGTCAGCTGCAACTACAATAACGGATAACGGATAATGCCCAGCTTTTGGTTTATATGCGATTTTTTTCGTCAAGACAAGAAAGAAATCTGTGAGGACCTGTTGGGTCTAACACCACTTGAGACACACACGAGACAAGAAGATATTTATGAGACTATTAAGGAGATGCTGTCAAAGAGGGGGAGTGATCTAACAAAGGTTGTCTCAGTCACTACAGATCGGGTACCTGTTTTGCTTACTTGAAATGTAGGCCTAATGCTCTTTTTGTGTTTATTTGAAATGTAGGCCTGGTGTATCTTTTTTGCTTACTTGAAATGTAGGCTTAATGCACTTTGTGTTTATTTGAAGTGTAGGCATAGTGTTCCTGTTCTGCTTACTTGACATGTAGGCCTTTTGCACTTTTTATGTTTACTTGAAATGCAGGCCTAATGTACCAGTTTTGTTTACTTGAAATGTTAATATGCGTTACTTTGTCTTACTTGTTTCTCATGGTTAAAAGTAAGCTATTTGGAAATTGAAAATAATTACATCTGAAATTATAAGGAAATATGCCGTGTTGATTGTATTTGACAAAAGTAGGCTGTTAGGACGTGGTAGGTTAGAGGTTCAGACCTTTCTTGTAAGGATTTTTTAGTAACTAGACCTTGTTCAATTTTAATTGAAGACCCCTGATTTAGACCATGTAGCTTTTATTCAATTATCGTTATAACAAGATCTGTAGCCTAATTGACTGTTGAAAATCCACTTCCACCAATTTGTAAGTGTGGTTCAGGTATACCAGAAAATATTAAACTATTCATAATATACAAACGATGTAAAAATAAAGGTTATGGGCCGAATTCGGTTAAAATTCAGCCTCTGCTGGCCCACAACTAGATCGTCTCATGTCCTTGTTACACGCTTTAATTTAATTATATTAAATTAAAGGGGGGGGGGCATACAAGTCTTTTTGGACATGGATCCAGATCTGTTCCGCAGCATTTCAGCAACTCTGGCAACAGCACAGGGTTGCCAGGTCCTGCAAAAAACGTCCTGCCCACATACCGTTCAAAATCCACCCAAAATGTCCTAGAAGCAGCCCAAATAAAAAGATATTCCATTTTGGCCAATTTTTTGAAAGTAATAATATTTGAGGGAACTTTTTCTTCTATTTTTTTTGTTGTATTTGGTGTGTTCATTGTGTGTGGGAGTGTGTGTGTGTGTGTGTGTGTGTGTGTGTGTGTGTGTGTCCACTGCCCAACCCCGCCCATCCTCTGGTGTTTAATAGTTCTGACTGAGTTTTCAAAAAGATTATACAATACATATTACACCCCAACTGTTCCTGCGGTGGGTTTTGAAAGTACCCAAGAAAACCATGACCCGCGCCTTTGAGGTTTACAATCGCGACTCCGTTTTTAAAACAACCCGTGAAGCTTGCGACCCTGCATCACCGTGACCTTCGCCGTACTGGCAGCGATGGGAAGTTTCCAAATAATTATAATTTATGTATTGTATATAACCAGGAATTTATGTATTTTATAACCTTGTTGGTTGTGCTTTCTTCAGGCGCCTCCACAGTGCTACGCGCGGATACTGTATGTATAACACGCTATTTTACGTTGAAATGCGACGTAATTCAGTGTTCACGAAAACGTACACTGTCAACGTATGCTTTTGGCGACTGTGTTGGGCTGTGATGTACTCTGCGTCACCTCAGTAAAGTCAAGTGTTGCCCGAATTTCCGATTTTAACAACCATTTTATAGCATTTTTCCTAATCGGAAGACGGAAATTCCCGAGTTCTGAGTATAATGGAACGCAGCATGCCTCGCTGGTGACGTCGGTATGGGTATAAAGTGATGCGTGGTATGTGGACGCATCTGCCCTCCACAGAAGTTAATGCTGGGTTTTGAGTATCATATGCAAGCGAAATTGGCATCTGGCCTATGTACTGCACACATTTTGAAATTGTAAAACCGTGCGATCTGTACGCATATTGAAGAGACTGGGTTGGTTTTTAATGACTGCAACTGCAGAACACCAGAAGAGATGAGGAACAAGCTGCTCTTCTGCCTCTGTTTGGAAGAAATTAATCAGGGGGCTCAGAGTCGTAAGAAAATGTTTACAAGTGATAAAAAAAGCAGTACACACACAATCTTCAATATACTTATTTTATATTAATAGAACACATACACACACACACACACAGACCTGAGATTAACTTGTTTCAAACTAAATCATCTGGCGTATTCTTGAAACCATGAATTAAAGATATCCATCATCCATAAATGAATGCTGCTCCATGTAACTTTTTAACTGCAGACCACAAAGCGAATTGATTTGAGAGTGATTCAATTGTTAATGGAGCCATGCATGGATGGATAAACAGATCCATTCTTTATACCATGACTTCAAAACCTTTGCGGTGGTAAAGAAGTGATGAGGTTTGAATATATATATATGCTCCTACTTCTTTACCTAACAGTCAGTAGCAGAAGAAAAATAAAGCTTACAATGTGCAAATAGATGTCATGGTATTTCTAATAACCTATTTATGTTAAGAGAGTCAGCAACAGAAAAAACATGTGCAGTGAGTATTGTCAACTGAGGCAAAACATCATACAAAGAAAGGCATAGACAACTTTCCACCAGGATTGCAAGATTTCGGATAACATTTCAATCAATTTCTTCTGCTTGAATCGTTTTCACTGCAGGCAGAAGTAGTGAGCTCAATGAAGGCTGGACCTGTAGTCAGTACTGGTACGGAGAAGAGAGGATCTAGCTGTTAGTCAGTACCATTACATAGATGAGAGGACCTAGCGGTTAGTCAGTACCGTTACAGAGAGGAGAGGACCCAGCTGTTAGTCAGTACTGGTACAGAGAGGAGAGGACCTAGCTGTTAGACAGTACCATTACAGAGATGAGAGGACCTAGCTGTTAGTCAGTACCGTTACAGAGAGGAGAGGACCTAGCTGTTAGTTAGTACCGGAGAGGAGCGGACCTAGCTGTTAGTCAGTACCGGTACGGAGCGGATAGGACCTAGCTGTTAGTCAGTACCGGAGAAGAGAGGAGAGGACCCAGCTGTTAGTCAGTACCGGTACGGAGAGGAGAGGTCCTAGCTGTTAGACAGTATCGGACAGGAGAGCAGAGGACCTAGCTGTTAGTCAGTACCGGTACGGAGAGGAGAGGACCCAGCTGTTAGTCAGTACCGGTACGGAGAGGAGAGGTCCTAGCTGTTAGACAGTTTCGGACAGGAGAGGACTGGACCTAGCTGCTAGGTCCAGTCTGGACCAGGACTGGACCTAGCAGCTAGGTCCAGTCCTGGTCCTAGCTAACCTCTCCTGTCCGATACTGTCTAACAGCTAGGGCCTCTCCTCTCCGTACCGGTACTGACTAACATCTGGGTCCTCTCCTCTCTTCTCCGGTACTGACTAACAGCTAGGTCCTATCCGCTCCGTACCGGTACTGACTAACAGCTAGGTCCTAGCTGTTAGTCAGTACCGGTACGGAGAGGAAAGGACCTAGCTGTTAGTCAGTACCGGTACAGAGAGGAGAGGATTTACGCCGTATTAAAACTGCATCCGTCCGTTGACGGATGTTATTGACTTTGCATGGGGCGCCTCAAAATACATTGTTGGTCTATCCGTCCCTCCGTTGCCTGCGTCAAAGAGTTGAAAATGTTCAACTTTTCAGGCAGCGACAGATCCGTCAGCCAATCAGATCGTGTTATGCAAATATACACAAATACACTATTGAATGAAATTGCCTTTGTATTACAACCCGGGAAAACACATGGATATGTCAAAAAGGCCCCCATACCTCCGTCATCCGTCGACGGACGTGTGCAGTGTGAACGCGGCGCTAGCTGTTAGTCAGTACCAGTACGGAGGGGAGAGGACAGCAGAAGAGAGACCAGGAGACAGAGGAAGGGGAGACGAGAGAAGGGGAGAGAATGAGTAGAAAGGGGTGGCAAAGAGAGGATTGGAAGAGACCAAAATAGCATTTGACATCGCAGAAAGGAGAAGAGGGTGGCTGGAAGACAGACTAGAGCAGACAACGGAAACCCATTCCCTGGGACTCAGAGCTTAGGAGCTGCAGATCCAACACAAAGGTTGACTCTTTAGTTTGGCAGGAACTACTTTTCTCTCCCAGGAAGTAGGAAGTAATAATTCCCAGGGAAAGGAAGATGTGAGTGAGCAGCGGAGGTGAAGTGTTCAGGCTGTGAGTCAGCAAAGGATCAGAAGAAAGCGCTTGGAAGAAGGGATAAGAGAGGGATGAAAGAAGAGGGAAAGGGGAGGGAAGCGAAGAAATAGAAAGAGCAAATAGGAAAATACATTAGGAAGTAAAAAAATGCCTTTGCCATATTGAATCCTGATAGTAACTGTGTGTATGTGTGTGTGCATGTGTGAGTTGTGAGTCGTTGTTTTTTTTATAGTTATTACTTATATCCAAGCGAAGATGCCTGAAGCAAGAGAGGCCTTTATAGGGTAAGGGAATATGAAATAAGCTATTATCAACTTTATGCTATGCTAAACAGGCTCTGATATGCCTCCCAACGTGCACTTACACACACACGCACCTCAAAACATATACACACACACACACACACACACACGCACAAACACACACACACACACACACACATACACACACAAACACAGGTTCATTAAATTCATGGAGATGTGCACACATTTTGTGTCATAAAGCTATTTTAGCGATATCTATCCTCCACAGAGACTTGGCAATATCTCTGTAAAATGTAGTGTTGCGTTCACTGATATTCATGCAGCCAATGATATTGTCTGCTTCAGATAAATACACAGCCCTGTGTGGATACGTTGAAAACAAACGCAGTAGCAGAATCTCATCGGCACATTGGTATCTTTGAGTTACAAACAAAATACAAGGCTCAGACGCACATACAAACCCACACAAATGTGTTTGTGTATAATACAGAAACATGCATTCTGAAGTGATGTCGTTACCAATAACAAGCTCAACGTAATTTGGCTTGGATTATGATTGCAATACACATTTAAATATACAATAGTTTTGTCTCAACGAGAACTAACCAAAGACAAAAAACATTTTAAGAAAATGTTCACACATTAACTTAACATGCAGCATATCATTAAACTGATAACTGTGGAGCTAGCCAGCAGGCTGAATGCTGCTCTCCCCCGACGCTGCCCCCACGGCACCCATCACCTCCACCACACGGCTGTGGCTATTTCTGACCAATGCAGGCCACACAAAGAAATGAATGAATCGCCTAATTTACCCAATAAATTATCCGCCTCATTTGGAAAGCACTTTGAACAACTTTGTAACACACGCTTTTTCAAGCAAAATAACAGCAAAGCGCTTTATGATAAATCTTAAAAACGATTTAACTACTAAAAAAGGTTCCACTGTGAAGCTTTCGTTAACTAAATGGTTTTTGGTGGAGACCAAGTGTTTTAAAAATAAACAAAAACACCCTTCTTGATGCCAATTTCATCCTGTTGGAATAGGGTTAGGGTTTTATTATGCTCGGCTGGCATTTACAGATACATGCAATCACATGCACACACGCGGACACACACATGCGGACAAACACTCCAACGACAAGGGCTAGCAGATAATTGGTTCCCTCGACCATCCCACTGTGGTTTTGCTCCACCTCTCTCTCTTATTGTCTCCATCATCTCACCACTTCCTCATTTCTCATTTTGATGCTCTCTCTTATGCATTCACCCGTCCTACTCTCAGCTCTCTCTCTCTCTCTCTCTCTTTATATATATATATATATATATATATATATATTGTGGCATCCCGCCGCCGGACCTCGGACCGGGCGGGTCCGAGGACACGCAGTAGACGGGGGTTTACCGTCGCCACCCTCCAGCCGGCGACAGAGAGCACCACGTCTCTCTATAAAAGGGGCACCAGACCGGGCAAATGGGGGATTGCCAGGGAGAGAGTCCGCACCACATGGAGAGTGACGTGGGGGGAGTCCGCCCCACGGAGCGAGCGACGCGGAGGGAGGAAGCCCCAGGCCGGGCGAACGGCGAAGCAACGCGGAGGGATTCCGCAAAGCGCCGGGCAAGTGACACGGCGGGAGTACTCGCTAGACCGGGAGAAGGGCGAAGCGACACGAAGGGATTCCGCACCACGCCGGCGATCTAGAGGCTCACGGAGACCCTAGCAAGAGTATACAGACCATTTATTCTGTTGAGAAATAAACGCTGACTGCGGCTTTAACCCTTGATTTCTGTGTGATTCCTGCCGGGTATCTGACAATCGGGGAAACGGGCTGCCACAATATATATATATATATATATATACATATATCTCTGGTGTGAACCTTTCAGTATGGGTTTTGGGTCTTAATGGGCGAGGGCCTATGAATGAGATGACCGTACCGGCCTTGCGCTGAGTTGTTGGCAGTGATGGACGGAGACTTGGCTGCAAGAGTAACGCGAAGAATGTCCATGAGTAGTGGTAGCAGCAAGTCAATATCCACTGCGCTCTGTGTCAGAGTGGGTGTGTTTGTGTGTGTGTATGTGTGAGTGTGAGAGAGTGTGTAAGAGAGAGTGCGAATGTGTGTGTGTGTGTGTGTGTGCGTGAGCGTGCATGTGATTATGACATGGCTCTTCTCAATGACGTGGAACACTCCGTTCACTTGCATGGGCCCTTCACAACAACGCCAGCGTCTTCGGTAGCTAAGCGACGTCAACGTCTTTGGCTAACTATTTCTCTGCTGATCAACACTATGAATGGTAACAAATAAATTGTAAAAAGACACCTTGTGAAGTTATTTTTTCATTTGGCAAGTAGCCGCTCATTAACGAAAAAAAGCCCCTTCAGGTCAAAGCAAGACACCTCCGTTTCGCGTCGGTGTCCGGTTCGCCCTGTCTGGCCTTATTTTACCGATAATAACCAGCGTTCTATTATCCGTTACTTAACGTCAATATTACTGTGTATGTGGAAGGGAAAATAGCTTTATTTGTAATAACAATATTATGCTGCTGTATTTTCAGAGACCCCCACAGATATTTGAGTTTGCTGCTTTCAAGGGAGCCAGACCTCTCTCTATGGGAGCTCAGCTCCCACTGGCTCCACCTAACTCGAACCCTGTGCTTGTCTCCAGAATGATGGCCCTCTTCGTCTGCCTGTCTTTCTGTCCTCCATCAGGTTTTCCATGTAAAACAATCTCTATCTCTCTCTCTCTCTCTCTCTCTCTCTCTCTCTCTCTCTCTCTCTCTGATCAACAAGAGAGATGATCAGAACAGAACCCAAGGAAAATAGAACCGTTCATTGAAATTCGAAGAGATGGTAATCATATTTTATTTTTGTTTTAATAGATGTTTGATTCAGTGTGTCTGGGTATTCTTTGTGTTGTGATAGATAATCATGTTGGAGGGAAACATTTGAGGCTTAGCCTCAGTTGAGCTTGTGTG
Source organism: Pollachius pollachius (assembly GCF_949987615.1). Taxonomy (NCBI): domain Eukaryota; kingdom Metazoa; phylum Chordata; class Actinopteri; order Gadiformes; family Gadidae; genus Pollachius; species Pollachius pollachius. The sequence goes on from NC_136935.1 coordinate 26,428,702, forward strand.
TATTCAATTAACCACTACGATCGCCAGCCTGCTGCTAGAGGCCAGTAGCAGGGAGGACACACACACACACACACAGAGTGTGTCTGCGTGTGTGGGTGTCCGTGCATTCGTGCGTCTGTGCGTGTGCGTGAGTGTGCGCGTGCATGTGTGTGTGCGTGCGTGCTTGCATGCATGCATGGAGGTTGCAGAGTGATTAGGTTGTTAAAAAGCAGCTGATCCGTGCTGCCTGGGGTCACAGGTTAAACTTCAGCCTTGAGTGTCAAGCGTCAGCCATCACACATTCCTCGATAATTACTCTCTCCCTCTCTCTCTATTCTCTGGCTGTGTGTGTATGTGTGTGTGTGTGTATAAGTGTGTATGTGTGTGTGTGTGTGTGTGTGTGTGTGTGTGTATGTGTGTGTGTGTGTGTGTGTGTGTGTGTGTGTGTGTGTCTGTGTGTGAAAGGCACTTTAAAGGAGCCCATTTAGCTGCTTTTCTTGCCTACCAGGCATTTGGAAAGGCTGTTGAAAACACACTGGTGGACAAAACACACACACAACACACACATAAACACATTCAAACACACACACACATACACACACACATAATACACACGTTCAAAAACACACAGAGAAAGAGAGTCCGACTGTTTAATCGGTGGAAAGGGTGGGGCGAGAGTGGTTAACATTAAAAAGGAGAGATGGAGAGAGTAACATATATCAGAGGCCACTCCTAATGGAGAGCTAGTTTGACAGATATTGATTTCCCATTCACTCTAATAGTCATTATTAAATCAACGCTGTACATACCGTAGTGCACGCTCAACCTTCAGCTGCTGCTCCCAACGCTAGTGGTTCAAGTGTGCGTGTGGGTACAAATCCAATCCACAGATACAGGGGCAGACAAAAGGACTTCTGTAGTGGAAAGCATTGGCATCTGCACTCACACACATACTCTCTCTCACACACACACACACATAATAGTTCACCTCTAGTCTCCACGAGTCAGCAACATGCTGGGTATGTGTGTGATAACGTGTTTGTGTGTGTGTGTGTGTGTGTGTGTGTGTGTGTGTGTTTGTGTGTGTGTGTCTGTGTGTGTGAGTGTGTGTGTGTGTGTGTGTGTGTGTGTGTGTGTGTGTGTGTGTGTGTGTGTGTGTGCTAGAGAGCAGCTGATGCACTTGCCATCTTGTTATTTTGAGTGTATATTGACTTTGGACAGCATTTGCTTACCCTACAATATATGGTTTTAAAGCTGTATCAGTTACTAAGATGATACAGTGTATGGTTTTAAAGCTCAATGTTACTTGCATGATACGGTGTATGGTTTTAAAGCTCTATGTGTTACTAACATGATACAATGTATGGTTTTAAAGCTCTATGTGTTTGTTACTTACATGATACAAAGTATGGTTTTAAAGCTCTGTGTTAATAACATTATAAAATGTATTGTTTTAAAGCTCTATGTTACTAACATGATACAGTGTATGGTTTAAAAGCTCTATGTGTTACTAACATGATATAATGTATGGTTTTAAAGCTCTATGTTACTATCATGGTACAGTGTATGGTTTTAAAGCGCTATGTTACTAACATGATTCAATGTTTGACTTTGAAACGCTACATGTTACTAACATGATAGCATGGATGTTATTAAAGCTCTGTGTGTTACTAACAGTAGAAATGACTTATGATTCAGAGAGAAGAGGATTATATGAATGGACCGGGTGTGGGAGGAAGGCAAGGTAATAACATGACGGCTAGTACACACACGCAGACATGAGCATACAATCCCACACAGGCACACCTACACGTGCATGCTAGAATGGCTGCACACAATTTGATTTTCAATGGCACAGAATTCATGCCAGCAACTGAACTGAAGAATGACTTTCAGCTCAGAAACAGAATTGTTGCTATCCTTTTTTTTTCCGAATTCACATAAATATAAAAATGGCAGCTTGATCTTCTAGTTCCTTCAGTCCCTCCTTCCTTTCACGTTCTCTTTTTTATTGGCAGCCACATCTTGTGTGGTTATGTAAAATGACCCCCTTTAGTGAAAAAACACCTCACAAACACTCAAACACAAACAAACACACAAAGCTACACACAGAGGCTTTATTTGCATCTGCTGTGAGGTAGATCAGCATCAATTAGCAGGTGCGGGGATAGCGGGAGACACAGCGGGGCAGGGGAATGGTGGACGGAGAGTTGGCTGCAAGAGTAACGCGAAGAATGTCCATGAGTAGTGGTAGCAGCATGTCAAGGTCGACCGCGCTCTGTGTCATAGTGGGTGTGTATGTGTGTGTGTGTGTGTGTGTGTGTGTGTGTGTGTGTCTGTGTGTGTGTGTGTGTGTGTGTGTGTGTGTGTGTGTGTGTGTGTGTGCGTGAGCGTGCGTGTGATTTACCATTCCATCACTTCACCCTTATCTCAGTCTTTATCCAAACCTTGGCACAGTTTTCCTCAGGGGTCTGCACAATGTAAACTGATCACACACACACACACACACACACACACACACACACACACACACACACACACACACACACACACACACACACAAACACACAGATACACACACACACACAGCAGAGGCAGCGTGCAGTAGATCATCAGGTAGTGGATACAAAATGATGCAGAGCGAGAAAGCTGGCATGAATCAAAGGCTCATCTCAGGCCCGCATCTCCCTCCCCTCTCTATCTCCCTCTTTCTCCCTTGTTCGCTCAGACTCCTTCCTTCCTAAATCACCAGCCTACCTCTCTCCTCTCTTTCACCTTCAGACGTCGGTAACCCTTCTTTTTACAGTCCTCTAAATACTAGGTATTTACCTGGTAAGTATATGGTAAATGTAGTATATTATTGGGTAATTACCACTGGTAATAAGAAGGTAAATACAGAGGAACAACAGCTGAAGTACTAAGAAAAACCTTCACTATTACCCATCAACTCAATTAAGTACTGTGTAGTTGTAACTGTTTTAGGATGGTAATAACTCAGAAATAATTGTGTACTTCCTAGGAAGGTAGGCAACCAATTCTTAGAAACAACTCTTCTATTACCCATCAATTCAAGTTACAATTGTAGTTATCCAAGGTTTATGTTGGTTACAGCCCAGGTTTAATTATGTGCTATCTACAAATTAACATAGGCTAGTACATTCCAATAAATGACTATTTCCTATTTAGCTATTGTTCATAGCCACACCTACTTATAAAAGGTTTATTCGATTTACCTCAGTACTTACCTGATAACAATCTCTGCAGGAACAGTTTTCCTATAGTGTCATGTTGCACCTTCTTAAATACTGGGTAGTAAGCCTTGCTTGTTTCCATGGTATTACCATGGTCTTACCATATCTTTTGTATTAGATTATTCCATTGTCCATGCAGTTAACTGGAACTTGTACCATATATGTTCTGCAACGTCACTAAGTAAAACATGACAATTTACCCCGTAAATAAGCTGAAACTGTACTGTAAAAGGAAGCCTTGTTTGTTTCCATGGTATTACTAGGCTCTTACAATATCATTTGTAATAGATTATTCCCTTTTCCATGCAATCAACACAAACTAGTACTATGTTCTGCAACGTCGATCACCAGCACATTAATTTTAGTTATAAAACCCCAAACCACTGTTCATGAAAGGCATATTAAAATAAAACAAAAACAAAGGCTTATCTTTCAAACAATGCATTTCTCAAAAACAGGCACTGAACAGTGAAAAAATCAGACAAAAAAAAGAGCCGTCCACATCAACTAAATTTAAATGTTACTGATGGTGTTTTGATAAAACACATGACAGTTTTATTGCAAGTGACCAAAATGCAGACTGCTTCAACCTCTACAATTTGAATAAGTGGCAAATGCCATGCAGCAATCTGCCTAGGGGAGCTTATTTGTGGCCATTCGCAAACCAATGGGTCCACTGGGTGACCGGATGGCAGGACGGGAGGGGACAGGCTCTGTTAGCGCGATGCTAAAGAGCAGCTCTACCGGAGCACGCTGCCTCAGCAGGTACAAGTTAAGAGCCGGTTTGATATTTGCTGGACATTAGGTTTTGGTTTACCAAGCAATCGGATTCATCAACACAATTGCACTAAATTACGAGTGTAGTATGTTGAGGAAAGTTTAGGACACCGTATCAAGATAAATCACAAAGACATGTTGTTGCTATCAATGTCTGTGTGAGAACATCTACGTTCTCTGTATTTACCTTCTTATTGCCAGTGGTAATTACCCAATAATATACTATATTTACAATATATTTACCAGGTAAATACCTAGTAATTAGGGGACTGTAAAAGGAAGGGTTATCCAGATGTCTGCATTCATCTGCTCCTTCGGGCCCTCAGCGGCTCTCTCTCTCGTGTTCTGTTTTACACCCAAGTGTCCTGTAGGTCGGCAGGCATCCAGCCCCCCATGTTTAATGGAGGAAATAACTTGGGAAATCAAGTCTCAACACATTAACACACGCACACACACACGCACACACACACACACACACGCACACACACACACACACACACACACACACACACACACACACACACACACACACACACACACACACACACGCACGCACACACACACACACACACACACACACACACACACACACACACACACACACACACACGCACACACACACACGTGTGTGTGTGTACCTGTGTGGGAGAGAGGGGGATATAAAGACACAGCCATTTCTCCCAACTAACTGTGTGCAGGTCCGTCGGTTGGGGGGGGGGGAAAAATAATGGGCAAAATAACCATGCCCATGTCGTCATGAAGCCGTATGGTAACGGCCAGCAGACGTGTGGCAGCGTCTCGCGGGACCAAGAGGAGATACTGAATAAACAACGTGCCAAGCGATCTGTGGTTCTCCATCATTCACATTCCGTTTCTCTAGCTGCCTTTTGTTGGTTTGGGCCTGTTTTCTTGACCCCCTTGGGAGCATCGAGAAACGAAGGGTTCCATCTGATAAGGCATGGCATCGACCCCCTTTATGACATCCTGAGGAGGTTAATCGATAGTTTACCATCTGGTGAACCCATACTATATTTTAATGGGGGGCACAGCTGCTCTCAGGATCCTGACAGAAGTGTATAAGAAGTCGTCGCGTTTGTCAATGCATCAGTCTTTAGCTTGTGCACGACAGGAGAAGAGGCAGGGTGTGAGGGTTTACACATGATGTAATGGACTGAACCATGGAGGAGACGGGGGGAGGGGCAGGGTGTGAGGGTTTAAACATGATGTAATGGACTAAACCATGGAGGAGATGTGGGGAGAGGCAGGGTGTGAGGGTTTAAACATGATGTAATGGACTAAGCCATGGAGGAGACGGGGGGAGAGCAGGAGAAGAGGCAGGGGTTGAGCTTACATCGTGAATCATTACATGATTCACGATGTAATGGACTATACCATGGAGGAAAGCAGAACAGGATGGAGGTTGAGTTGCTGCCTGTTCAATGGCACCTTCTCAGATCAATAAGGAACCATAATACAATATGCTAAGTGTCTCTTAAGCCTCCTGAATCCCTTCACAATGGTTCTCCAGCAGCTATTCAGCTGCCTTCAGGAGCAGGGACCCATTGTCTGACTTCCAGCCAACTCATTGTGAAAATCTATTAATGCTGATGGACTCCCTGGTAACACCAGCCCTCATCAGCACCACCAGGACCCCTGGTGCCCACTGCCCTCATCAGCACCACCAGGACCCCTGGTGCCCACTGCCCTCATCAGCACCACCAGGACCCCTGGTGCCCACTGCCCTCATCAGCACCACCAGGACCCCAGGTGCCCACTGCCCTCATCAGCACCACCAGGACCCCTGGTGCCCACTGCCCTCATCAGCACCACCAGGACCCCTGGTGCCCATTGCCCTCATCAGCACCACCAGGACCCCCACCACATCCTGATCAAAACAGGCTGGATGTTTTTTACCAACAGTGATCAACAAGGGGATGTTTACGCCTTAGTCATAAATGTCTTATTGTGCTACCTTGATGTTCAGGAGCTTCACCTTAGACCTGCATCACTGAAGCTATGTTAGATGCTTAGGAGGGAATCGGCAGTGTGGAGGGACGAGGAGAGGAGGATACAGGGCCCTAGGGCAGGTCATTAAAAGGCTAAGTGATTGCATGTTTTCTTCTGCTCTAAACAGAGCGATGAGCATTTGTGTATCTGAAAACCAGTGGTTTTCAGATACACAAATGCTGGTGGATCTTCAAAATGAAAGGTATGTGCTTAAACATATGATATGCAGCCTTTGTAATGGTTGAGTCCAGTACTGATACTGTTCATTGTTTAAGAGTAACTGTTTATGGTGTTCTCGGAGAAGAAAGCGTGTTGTAAACACATCAATGTCACGCAGGAACATCAAATTGAACAACATCATTCCCTTGACATTAATAAAGACATTTCCACAATGAATGGATGCAGAAAAGACACACATGATGCATACAGATTCAACACTACGCAGGATAATGAATTGTTTGACGCTCAGTATTTCAAAGGGGACGACCCCAGACCCCTGCTTAATGTGTGTTCGCTCCCATTGTCAAACTCACTGCTACACCCTTCACTTCGACCACGGAGGAACTCAAGGCCCCTCACACCAATCACAGCCCTGCGTGCCTAATCACCGGTCTAACCATATGTTTTATATCCCAGTAAATGCTCTCTCTCTCTCTCTCTGAATATATGATCAATCATTACGTAGGTGCAGCAACAACAAAGTCGGGTTTTGTGTGTGTCATGTACATGTAAGAGTGTATCTCCCCCAGGGATTGAAATCTCTTAATTCATAAAGTTTTATATGCCACTGATCTTCCATTAAACCCTGATCGCCCTCATTTACATTGGGTTAGCTGCATCTAGCTACACGCTGCAGGGGTTAGCTGAACGTAGCTACATGTTGCTGGTGTTAGCTTCAGGTAGTTACACGTTGCAGGGGTTAGCTGCACGTAGCTACATGTTGCTGGGGTTAGCTGCATGTAGCTACACGCTGCAGTGGTTAGCTGCACGTAGCTACACATTGCTGGAGTTAGCTGCATGTGGTTACACGTTGCAGGGGTTAGCTGCATTTAGCTACATTCTGGTTTACTGCACATAGCTACACATTGCTGGGGTTAGCTACAAGTAGCTACATTCGGGTTAGCTGCACATAGCTACGCATAGCTACATTCGGGTTAGCTGCAAATAGCTACAAGTTGCTAGGGTTAGCTGCACATAGCTACATTCGGGTTGGCTGCACGTAGCTACAAGGTACTTGCAGAATAAATATTGAATTCTCCTTCCTATGAGCTTCCTTCCATCCATCCTCCCTTCTTCCCTCCCTCCTTCATCACCTTCACCCCCCCCCCCCCGCACACACACACACACACACACACACACACACACACACATTCCTGGCCTACCTACCCAATCCTGGAGATAGTGGAGTGTAAACATGTTTAGCGGCAGTAACACTCATTGACTACAATAAACTTCATAGTGACTTTAATAAACATTCCCATGGGCTTTGATCTTTCACGTGTAGAGACGTGCCCTTCCTCCAGCGTCCTGCAGAGATGCAGAGTAACGCTTGTCTCCCCGGCGCCAATCAGCCTCTATAAATAGCTTCTTCTCCATGTAAGTGCTCGGAGCCGGTAAAGACGTTGGAGTAGATAAAAGGATTTACCACCTCTCTCCCAGCCACCTCGCCGTTAGCCTAACGGTTAGCCTAGCCGGTAAACTAAATTACAAGGACACAGAAACCGGAGTCACTTTGATAAAACTTAGCACAACATGAGACAGAGTGTAATCAAATGTCACCTTCAAAAAACCCTTTACAGTACAATGCGCTTGTGTAAAGCGAGATAGAGAGAGACCAGGAGAGAGGAGGCTTAAGAGAGTGTGTGCGTTTGCATGAGCATGCGTGCATATGTCCGTATGTGTGTGTTTGCGTGCATGTGTGTGTCTATGTGTGTGTGAATGTGTGTGTGTGTGTGCGTGTATGTGTGTGTTTGCATGCATGCGTGTGTGTCTGTGTCTGTGTTGTGTTTGTGTGTGGGCGTTTGTTTGCGTGTGTGTGTATATTTGTGTGTTTGTTGGTATGCGTGTGTTTAATATCTTGAAATCTCCTCGCTGTGTGATGGGTTTCCTGCTCTGATCCCATACTCCTCCTCCCCCTCCTCCTTCCCCCCCTCCTCCTTCCCCCCCCCCCTCCTCCTCCTCCTGCTCCTCCTCCTCCTCCTCCTCCTCCTCCTCCTCCTCCTCCCAGGGAGTTAGGGGAGATCAGTCCTTCTTCAAAGTCCTACTTTCATCTCTGCGGGCGACCGGGGAGGGGCTGCTGGTGGGTCTGGAGCTGCTGGTGGGTTGGGTGGGGGTGGTGGTGGTGGTGGTGGTGGTGGGGCTCATGGTGGTGGTGGTGGTGGCGTTAGCAACCACAAGCCTGTCATTTTTCCATCACCTCCCTCAATTCAACAGCCCTCTCACCTTTTCCATTTCTCCTCTCCTCGTAGTGATGAAAAAGTTGCTGGTCACGTTTGGCCAAAAACCATCACCTTCTAGCTCTCTCTCTCTCTCTCTCTCTCTCTCTCTCTCTCTCTCAAACTTTCTTTCTCCTTCACTCCCTCCTCATGTCTTCCTCGTCCTCATTTGGGGAGACTTCTTCCTGCCAGTTCCCAAGCCTATCAAGACTGCAATGTATAAACCAAACCGTATGTGCATTATTGATGCCTTCCTCTTTACACTACTTTACATGGTAGCAGAGGCTTAGCAGAGGCTAGCAGAGCTACCTTCCTGTAGGAAATGCTCTGGCTTCTCACTTGCTTATTTATGAATATATATTCCTAGCCATCTCTATATTTATCTCTCTCTCTCTCTCTCTCTCTCTCACTCTCTCTCTCTCTCTCTCTCTATATATATATATATATATATATATATATATATATATATATATATATATATAAAGACGAGAGAGGCCTGTAATTTTCATCATAGGTAAACCTCAGATATGAGAGACAAAATGAAAAAAAAATCCAGAAAATCACATTGTCTGATTTTTTAAGAATTTATTTGCAAATTATGGTGGAAAATAAGTATTTGGTCACCTACAAACCAGCAAGATTTCCGTCTGTCACAGACCTGTAACTTCCTCTTTAAGAGGCTCCTCTGTCCTCCACTCGTTTCCTGGATTAATGGCACCTGTTTGAACTCCTTATCAGTATAAAAGACACCTGTCCACAACCTCAAACAGTCACACTCCAAACTCCACTATGGCCAAGACCAAAGAGCTGTCAAAGGACACCAGAAACACAATTGTAGACCTGCACCAGGCTGGAAAGTCTGAATCTGCAATAGGTAAGCAGCTTGGTGTGAAGAAATCAACTGTGGGAGCAATTATTAGGAAATGGAATACATACAAGACCACTGATAATCTCCCTTGATCTGGGGCTCCACGCAAGATCTCACCCTGTGGGGTCAAAATGATCACAAGAACAGTGAACAAAAATCCCAAAACCACACGGGGGGACCTAGTGAATGACCTCCAGAAAGCTGGGACCAAAGTAACAAAGGCTACCATCACTAACACACTACGCCGCCAGGGACTCAAATCCTGCAGTGCCAGACGTGTCCCCCTGCTAAAGCCAGTGCATGTCCGGGCCCATTTGAAGTTTGCTAGAGATAATTTGGATGATCCAGAACAGGATTGGGAGAATGTCATATGGTCAGATGAAACCAAAATAGAACTTTTAGGTAAAAACTCAACTCGTCGTGTTTGGAGGAGAAAGAATGCTGAGTTGCATCCAAAGAACACCATACCTACAGTGAAGCATGGGGGTGGAAACATCATGCTTTGGGGCTGTTTTTCTGCCAAGGGACCAGGATGTCTGATCCGTGTGACGGAGAGAATGAATGGGGCCATGTATCGTGAGATTTTGAGTGAAAACCTTCCATCAGCAAGGGCACTGAAGATGAAACGTGGCTGGGTCTTTCAGCATGACAATGACCCCAAACACACCACCCGGGCAACGAAGGAGTGGCTTCGTAAGAAGCATTTCAAGGTCCTGGAGTGGCCTAGCCAGTCTCCAGATTTTAACCCCATAGACAATCTTTGGAGGGAGTTGAAAGTCTGTGTTGCCCAGCGAAGGCCCAAAAACATCACTGCTCTAGAGGAGATCTGCATGGAGGAATGGGCCAAAATACCAGCAGCAGTGTGTGAAAACCTTGTAAAGACTTACAGAAAACGTTTGACCTCTGTCATTGCCAACAAAGGGCATGTAACAAAGTATTGAGATGACCTTTTGTTATTGACCAAATACTTATTTTCCACCATCATTTGCAAATAAATTCTTTAAAAATCAGACTGTGATTTTCTAGATTTTTTTTTTTTTCATTTTATCTCTCATAGCTGAGGTATACCTATGATGAAATTACAGGCCTCTCATCTTTTTAAGTGGGAGAACTTGCACAATTGGTGGCTGACTAAATACTTTTTTGCCCCACTGTATGTATATGTATGGCGTATAGCCAGTAGGTCTGCAACAACGAATGGATAAAATCGATAAACTATTACTAAAACCAATTTGGTCATTGATTCGTTGAGTCGCGCGATTAATACGTCACTCGTAGGCGAGGCACTGTTTACAGCCAGCCACCGACAGGTTGGTTCATGGTTCATGCACGCCCACAGCGAGCTTTAGTGTGAGCGACCACAGCTTGTATTTTGGTCATATATTAACACTGGACTGTAGGCCTATATAAAAGTGTTGTACCTTCACTGTCTTTGGGTTAAAAAAAACTCCTTTAACTCAATATCCGTCTAGTCGAACCAAAGACTCTGTCAGCTGCTGCTGCTGCAGACTGTGCAGATGGGCTCGGAGTCGGCACCGCGTGCATCAACAGTCATTGAAAGCAGCAGTAGTAATCACACAACCGGACGGTGTAGAAAGTCCCATCAGTTAAAAATAGTAATCCAGTTTTTGAATCCATGTTAAAATTGGCAGGATATAGAGCTAGTTAGCTTAAAAAAAGTAGCAAACAGTGTCAAATGTGATGCAAAAAAGAAATTTGAGATTTTGGCGAAAACTTGTTTTCCCAGCAATATGAAATAGATAGTAAAGATGGAATTATGACCTGTTTAACGTATCTTGAGCTGTGATCATCTTATCAGCAATTAAAGCAAAAATACAAGTTATATTTCGACAAAATAATAGCAAAGTATCAATAGTGGTATCAATAAAGCCTTGGATCGTTAAGGAGTCTCAAAAATGGTATCAATAAAAATTAACGATCTCATGTGTCAACTGAGAGAAATTAAGATGATTTAATTTATTTTTAACCGTTAGTATTTACTGGTTAAAGATCTCACCGGTTAACCGGTTAACCATAGACATCCCTTATATACTGTATATATAAATGTATATCATACATTGTATGTTTTTTTTGTGTTATCCCAGTTATGTTTTTTTTTTTTTTTTATCATTTAATATTACGTTTAATAGTTCCGGGACGTTGAAGCAAAAACCTGGTGTTTTACACTTCTGTCTGCACTGTGAATTGAATCACACAGAGGGGGCCGTGTTGAGATACTTATTAGCAGTAAATTGCAACAGCTGAGGCTCAGGAAGTGGGACTCTGAGTTAAGGGTCTCTGGAGGTGGCTCTGCGGGTGAGACTCTGAGGTTTAACACAAAGAACCAGGGTTCGAGTTAGGTGGGAGCCAGTGGGAGCTAAGCTCCCATAGAGAGAGGTCTGGCTCCCATGAAGCAGCAAACTCAAATATCTGTGGAGTCTCTGAAAATACAGCAGCATAATATTTTAATTACAAAAAAAGCTATTTTCCCTTCCACATGCAGAGTAAAATTGACTCTTCTTCTGCACTGCTCATCAAATGTCTAAACTTTATTGGTATTTTGTATGTATAGAACGCCGGTCATTATTGGGCCCGACAGGGCGAATTGGACACCTACGCGAAGCAGAGGTGTCTTGCTTCGACCCGAAGCATTATCCCGCCTATTACACGGCTACTTGCCAAAACTAAAAAATAACTTCACAAGGTGTGTCTTTTTACAATTTATTTGTTACCATTGGTAGTCTTGATCAGATGAGAAATAGTTTGCCAATGACGTTGACGTCGCTTAGCAACCAAATACGCTGGGGTTGATGGGTTACTGGACTACTTGACAATGGCTGATTGATACGGTGGGCTCTCGTGGGCCGTTTAAGCTGGCCGGCGGATCAGAGAGAAAATATCAGTATTTTTATTTGAGATATGGGTCTCTATATCACACAGTCATGGTTAACTTTTACATCGGTTAACATTGTTTTGTCGACAAATTTCTTATTCAGATGTTAAAAAATGTGCAGGGTATGAAATAAAACAAATCTACCTGTATTTTCTTTATTTGATTATTTGTTTTTAAAATTTTAATGAAGCAATCACTTCTGGGAATTTCAAGACCGAATCGAGTAGGCTAGACCGCGTCTGCGTGTTTGCGGATGTTGGAAGTTGGAAGCTATACTCTGTCGCCATCACAGAGGTGCTTATGAACTTGGATTCGGATGAAAGGGTTGCAGAGAAGAGCAAGCTCCTCTGTAATTTGTTAACTGCATGATGGTAAGACATGTTTTTATTATGGAGCGGCTGGCTCTGATAATCTATTGATTTTTTTTTTTTTTTTTTAGAGACCCCCACAGAGATGGAATCACCAATCTCTAGCGTTCCTATCTCCCTTAGCACTCCTTTGGTACTGGGGGCGGGACGTCTGACCCCTAAGGTGTGGGCTGTGTGGCGACTCCTCCGGGGTCGCTCAGGGGATCCTGGGATTTAGGGTTGTCAGTTGACAAAAGGGGCTTTTGTCAACTTGTTTTATTGTTAGGTTGAGTTGGGTTAATGGGTTCGGGGTTTTTAGGGTGTGTAGTTGTGTGTTGTTTAATGTTAACGTGTGTGTATCGTTGCCGCCATCGTCACTGACTATGACATATTTGTTCGTTGGGTGTTCTGTTTTCCTTATACATTGTTGGTGCGTCAAATAAAGGCAACTCTCGTAGTCGTGTGGTGTAGGGGGCGCGAGAGTTGTATGCTGAACCTGGGCTCCCGTCTCGTCCTTCCCGTGCTGCTCGCCACAATATGTCCATGTTTTGGTGCAGTTGTTTGACGTATTTAAGTTTAAGTTCACCATCACTGGGACTATCAAATGTGCAGGTTTTTTCCATGCGTGAAAAGTTGTATCTGCGAGTTGCGCACGCAGGCACGCGCGCCCCGTGGGCCCCTGGTTGATGCACATGCCAGGGCCTTATTTTGTTCCCAGTCTGTCACTGGATACGAAAGACGTGAATCAGAGGCAAAAAGTCCACTTTACTTGACAGCGGTCATTATGCACGCACAGCCGTGATCACCGGCGTTATACATTATCCCTAACATATTTACTTAAGCATCTATAGTTTTATTTTTATTTTTTTAGAGACCCCCACAGAGATGGAATCATCTATCTCTAGCGTTCCTATTTCCCTTAGCACTCCTTTGGTACTGTCTCCTTCTCTCCTTTGGTACCTTTGGTACTGAAGGAGTCAGTTCCGTCCCACAATTCCTTGCAGCAGGATCATTTTATGCGACGCACCATTCAGCCGTTTATGAAAACAAAAGCCCAGCATGACAATCATTTTCATCCATTCATGCTAATTGGGATTCATGTAGATGAATATGGGTAGACTGCAGGTGAGGGTCATTATTATTCTCAAAGTGTCAACCATTTCCTTTTACCTTTGTAACTAGGAGCCTGTAGGAGTTGTTTTAAGCCATTCCAACCTTGGTAATGACGGTGAGAATGCAAGATGTGCTTCTAGTGGTCCTTGGCAGACAGGAGCAGGCAGCTGTGTGGGCATCAGGCAATACATTGGGCTCTGAAGCAGTAGAAACAGGCATTCAACCCAGACTTAGACTGGTCCAACTAAACCAACTATAACTTTGATGGATGAACAAATCTTAGGGCTTGAAGAGCAAAGCGTTATACGGTATGCGTAAGCAATGAACATGTGCAGACATCAGATGTCAACCCGTGAGTTCTTTCTACTTCAAACGAACTAGCCACCAGCACCACCTGTGCTGAGCTCATTTCTAGTTCCCGGTAGTCCTTCAAAATAAGAGTCCATGGACTTCCTTTTGTCAATTTAAATTACACCTTACACATATTAAAGACACGTTACTTCCTGCAATCATTTCTTGGCAAAGTGTTTTTCAACCTGAACAAAAACAAATTGCCCTTGTACAATAAGGCTGTTTTAAAACCTTAACAAACACGGCTCCTCCAAAAGAGAAGCAGCTTCATTGACTGCAGGAGCAGCTTTGTCTGTGGTGGATGCAGTACTGGGGTATGAGTCTAAACAGACAACAGGTATTCCCCTGACTCTGCTCATGCCCTACTCCTATGTGAGCCGGGTGCGGGGAGTAGACTCAAATAGTGAAGAGAATACACAACTTATCTCCCCCGGGCCTGTCCAACATAGCGGTTGTGTGTGAGCCCAAGGCCAGTGAGCAGTGGATGGATTCATGTCTACGTAACAGGCAGACCCTTACTTAGGGTGGTGAGAGACACCTGTGTTGGTCCGACAAAAGCCTCTGTGAAAAGTCTGTTGGAATGAGCTCTAAAAAAACAGATCTTTGTAGGAGTGGCATAGACACAGTTCTTCAACTAACAACATCAGCCTGAAGTAACCATTAGTAACAGCATCAACAGCACTCTTAATATCACTCAAACTGCTGATGGAGGTGAGCTGGGAAGGCATGAGCCCATTGCTGACAGTGAGTCACTGCAGGCCTCCCAGCATGGCTCCATCAGTGGCTCACAGCAGCAGACAGAGGTTGCTGCAACTGCTGCTGCTGAGGCTGCACCGTGTTGCACTGCGGCACGGTGATTCACACAGAAGTGGGCTGCTCAAATGTTCCACATGGGCCTCCACTTGACGTGGGGGGAGCAGGGATTGCAGGCTGCCAGCCTCCCCCAGGAAAGAGTGCTTTTACTGGGCACGGATGAAAGCTGGGTGGAGGTGGTAGACTGTTCCAACAGACACAGAAAGGCCCTCAGGGAAACACACGCACACACAAACTTGCAGGGCAAACACACAGACGGATGGAAGCTACTGAGCTCTGTGTGTGCACACCACACACGACACACACTCTTGCACACATACACACAAATAGACACAGTCAAACACACACACACACACACACACACACACACACACACACACACACACACACACACACACATACATCCATACACATACACAGTTTGGTAACAGTAAACACATATGTTTATACATACAGTCACACAAACACACACAAACACACACAGATTTGGAGAGGTTGCCTACATTAACACACTCACACACATACACAAAATGTCCCAGTAGCTTCCGTCTGTTTGTGATTAATTACCAGATCTGCTTTGCTGACCGAACTGGATGTGGACCAGATTCACTGATCCACTGTCATTCTACTGTTCATCACTTTAACACAAACATGCGCCCTTGCATGCACGAACACACACACATACACACACACACACACACAGACACACACACACACACGCACACACACATGCACACACATCAAACACACACACACACACACATAGCAGTGCAGGTCCACCCGGGCCTCAGTCACTACTCTCCAATGGGATAAGTTGAAACAGCAGAGTCCATCAGTTATTGCTGGACCCCGTTGAAAGAGTGTTTGTGCATGTGTGGTGTGTGTGTGTGTGTGGGTGTGTGTCTGTCTGTCTCCATCTCATTCCTCTACCCTTCTGGGATCAGACTTAACTGCAACCCATTTTTCCACCTTTATATTAACTAGAGTTTCCCTTACTCATCCTCTGGTTGTATTTTATCCCATAGCAATAATGTGGAAACCCCAGTCTATAATGCAACAAATTTCAGAGCGCATAATATAATAACATTTTGCCTATAATGTTAGAACGTATAACATTTTGGTTCACCTATTACGTAATGAAGCAAGCAATGGGGGGTTTAGGGGGTTAGGCTTGCAAGGGGCGGGATATGACGTAGGGTCTAAGTTCGCAAGAGGCGGGATAAGTGTGGCCGCTGTCACTTTAGTTTGTTTGACTGTAGACAAATTGTAGGCAGAACAGGCAGAAGTCATCGCGATCATCTTAAATGTTGCTAAAATGATGCATCATATATTCCGTTGCATCCACAAAATCCGAAGCATTGATCGATCAAAGATTTGAGCATGAGATAGAGACAAATAGAAGAAACAACAAAGAAGAAAGGCGTTGCGAACGACTGCGCTACCGGAGAAAGAGAGCGTATTCTTTTGCTTCTTTGACATATAACTAACACTTGGACAAATGTACTTAATTTCTGTGTTTAACTGAGAAAACAGGGAGTGGAAGGACGGGACCCTATAATGGTCAGCTGAATGTTTTCAGTAATAATAATAAAAAGACCATTTTCTAGACATGTGCAGCTGTGTGCTAATTTATTGTAATTTATTGTATGATGTGTACTTTTAGGGTTATGATAAGACATATCTTTTAGCGTTCACCACAAATTACTCTTAAAGGCAGTGCCAACGTTTAAATCATTTTTAACCATTCAGCTAACAAAAGGCAACAGGCTGATTATCATTATGGGGGCCATTCAATGACATGTGTCACCACTCAACATGCGTCATCAACACGCCCACTTAAGTGGTGTTAGAAATACCGACGTTCTACTCCTCATTCACATATAAGGTCATTTACATTTCCTATGGAGAAAATACTGCCTCAGGGTTAGTATTATTCAGGAAATATTCAGGGTACAAATGTCAGGATATGTTGTTCAAACATACGGCACATGAGGAGAATATCAGGACTTACACGTGTGTCTGAGCTAGTGTGTGAACATTTGATTAGATTATAAAATTAGTAAATTTATGGGTAATAGGGTTAATTGTTCAATGGAAAGTGTAGTATACTATGCATGCAAATCAATTATTAAATGGCTTTTACTGTTATTCAGGGCTGAAAAGTGCATTGACATTTTAAAATGTATGTCAACTACTATTTGGTCAGTTGAAAATAACAATCATCATTGAGATTAAACATGTTCCAACAGATTAAACTCTTGTGTCCTGGGCCAAGTTTCCTGAAAGCATCGTTAGCCTAAGTGGATCATAAAGTCTGTCATACGAGCATTGTACAGATTTCACACCGTTTCCCGAATGCATCGTTGGTAATGAACGTCGTGAAGACGCTCGTAGCTAACGAGGACTCAAGGGGTACTCGTAGGATGCTAAGAGCATTGTTAGCCTACAGTTCCGGCTCGCGGAACTGTAGCCTAGGTATTAGCCAACACATCCAATACCACGGAATGCCCGGCTTTTCGCAACCAAAAACAGTGGTTACCGCCGATATATTACTCATAGACTACTGTTAGAATTAAACAGTAAAGATAGAGACATGTTAGAAGTCAACAACAACATAATTTATTGCAGCAATTTAAAATTCCAAAAATACATGCGCAGCCGAAATGTACAGATCAAACGCCACGTCACAAGGCATATAATAAAATCAAATGATTCCATTGCTCTTGTGTGGGACGTTGCTTTCGAGCTGCACTTGCTGTCTCCCTCTGATTTTAATTCAACCATCGTGGTAAAAATGTCCTCATATTGATCAATGACAGAAGACATAGGCTACTAGACATGCATCATGCTGAGACCAGCGGGTGTCGGAGAATTTCTGCAGGCGTTTTTGGTTGTGATTGTTTGCATTAAGCACTGTAGGCGCTTCGGTGAGGCTGTGATGAAGTTCACTATTTATTGGACCCTGCTAGACAGTAACGAACATCCCTGAACATAGTTAATCGCCTATGTAGTCTACACTCAGATGTGAACTCATTATTGCATGTGGGTGTCTTCATTCATAAAAATATTAAAACATTCGGGAGTATGCAATAATACAAATTATTCTAAAGAGGTCAGAGACTCCGTGCGCAGCCCCACCTTCCCCAGTGAACCAAGAAAGCCCGCGCCGTGACGAACGGGGGATTTGACCGCCTCGGTTTTACACAGGAAACTTGAGATAAGAAGGGGAAATCGCTGGGCGTGCCAAGCTGCGACCGAACCGGCTCAGCAGTGTAAAAAGACCTATAGCCTACTTCATCCTGCCCAACAATATGGGCAGGATGAAGTAGGCTATAGGTCTTTTTACATCTAGACCAAGCTCTCCTAATCGTCAATGCCTTGCCTCTGCGTTTGAAGGATAATGAATGAATGGAACGTTGCATTTTTAATGTCTACAAATATTCTAGACTAGAGAGCCAATCAATGAAACCTTATGCAGAATCAGCTAAAGTCGGCTCTCTTTGCTGTGCAATGTATGTATCCATCATGAGAATGATCGTACGAGCGAAGATCCATCATTAGCGGGAAACAAGGCCCTGCCCAAGACAGGCAGCAGTAGTGTACAATCACAAATAGCATACACACTAAACTTAAGCAAAATAAAACAACTAAACGGTCTGCAGGGGGGAGGATATCATTATCGCAAGATATTTCGGGAGGCTCAAGGAGGCGAGTGATATTACATTTGAGAATGAACAAAGTGTAGTCTTGGTGGACTCTATAGACATAATTTACCATACTGTATTATTGACATGTTTTTGTTCTGTGTTATAGGGACGCTGTCTCTTTGAGATCACGTGACTTGTATGTTGATATGCTGGTCGGCGCGATGTTTGCATTTAACAGATTTTATCTGACAAATGATGGATCTGCCATTGCTTGTCGAGGTGAGAAATTGTCTCTTCACTTCTTTTATCACAATTTCTACAGTCTATAGACAGAACGTCTTACCTGGGAGAGTTTGTTGAAGGCGACGCCGTTAAAACAAATGGAAGGGTCTTGAAATGTCTGCGTAAGCACGCGCGTGTGTGTTCATGCACGTGTGTGTGTGTGTGTGTGTTTGTGTGTGTGTATGAGGTGTGTGTGTACGTGCGTGCTGTGTATGTGTGCCTTTGCGCGTGCTGTGTGTGTGTGTGAGCTGCAGGCCGCATGGCGTGCATCTGTGTGCGTGTGTGTGTATGCGGTGTCCAGTGCTGACTTTGTCTTGAAACGTCTGCGTCAGCGTGTGTGAGTGTTTGTGCGCATGTGCGTGTGTGCGGTGTGTATGTGCGTGCGTGCAGTGTATGTGTGCGTTCGCACGTGCTGTGTGTGTGATCTGCAGGCTGCTTGGCACATGCGCACTGACCAACTTGAGTAACTTGTGCGATAGGCCTGCTACTATATAGTAGTAAGATAATATCATGCATTTGTTTCCTCAAAACCATTCATCATGTGTCTTCACACGCTCAACCTTCTCCTTAAAACCAACAAAGATGCCAAAAATGAAGCTTGAAACACAAGCAGGCGTGGTGGAGAGAGAGCCAGGAGGAGCACCACAGCCAATCACGGTCTGCCCCCCCACGGCACAGCCACCAATCACACTGTGTCCTTCAGAACCCCTGAGGACTGAGTCCTGATTAAAGCACTGACAGGGCCAGAGTCAGCCCTCATCAAGACCCTTCGTTTAGAAGTGAGGGGACCTGAGAGTGGAGCGCCAGGTGAATAATTAACCAGAGAGCGCTGACGTTTATTTTTTTTAATTGGCTCTGAAGGAAGCTGTGAAATGCGTAATAACCCGCTTGCCCTTGGACCCACGCAAGTGAAGGTTGCCAGGTTGGTAACCTCCCTCTCTCCAAGCCAGCTGCTATTCATCTTGATAAAACTATATGAGTATAAGTGTTGTTCAGGATAAAAAGTGAGCCTCTTTGCAGGATAATTTAAGTTTGTTTTAAAAACAATAAATCCTCTGGAAATCTTTAGAGCTAAGGGCAAGACGTTGCACGTCGCTTCTGGGGCAATGGAAGAAGAACCCAATTGAAACACAGGTTATTATTCATCTTTAGAGTGAAAGGGATGATTTGCTGGGAAAGAACAGCAAAGTAGTTGACGTACATTCAGCGACGATACACGTAAATAATCTCATAGGCTTGCTAGTGAAGTACTTCAAAACAAAACCAAATGTGGTGGATTGGCCAGTAGTTCACCCTGTCAGAACGTCTCTAGCTTCTGTTCTCTCTGCTCTCTAAACATTTGTTCTTACATTTAGCCCACAGCAAAGCCCTCTCTACACACACACACCCACACCCACACACAGACACACACACTGACACACATGCGCACCAACACCCACATACAAACACACAAGCACACACACACTGACACACACACATGCGCAGAAACACATACACATGCACACACACTGACACACACCCTTATGTCCTCCTTACGTTGGCCATGTTTGTTTGGTTCCAGCGACCCGTAGAGAAACGGACGTGGAGTTAGATCTGTCGGAGCAGCAAAACACAAAAGAAAAGCAGCAGAACAAAAAAAGGCTGTTCTCCAAATGAATGAATAAATAGGAGCGGCTGCCGTCAGGCCGGAGGACCTACCCATCTCATTTCAGGAGGCGGTGCCAGGCCCCTGCCCGCTGTCTGGCACAGTGCTCCACAGGTGTTCTCTGGTCAACCCTAAAATTATTATCAGATGTCTGAGAGACCAACAGCCAATCTGTCTGAGAGCCCTGACAGCATCACACAATGAGCTTCCAGGGCCACTTGCTGCAAGACACTTGGGTGTGTGTGTCTGTGTGTGTGTGTGTGTGTGTGTGTGTGTGTGTGTGTGTGTGTGTGTGTGTGTGTGTGTGTGTGTGTGTGTGTACGTGTGCAAGGCCGCCTTAATGCACGGGCTTACCCCCCCCACCCCCCATTCATAGGCCCTGGGGCCTACGAACGGGGAGGCCCTGGGGCATGCAAACCTCTCAGCCCCAGGGCCCAATGGCAGGTTAATGCAGGCCTGTGCGTGTGTGTGTGTGTTTGTGTAGCGGTCTATGACAATAGAATAACGTTGCTCATTTGCTTCTCTGTTTTTTTCTCACAATTTCACGTAATCCCTCCTTCCATCTCTCCTGTCTGCTTTCAAGAACATCAGCAACCAACCAACTCTCTCTCTCTCTCTCTGTGTTAAACTACTCTCTCAGTTACTCATTCTCTCTCTCTCTCTCTCTCTCTCTCTCTCTCTCTCTCTCTCTCTCTTCTCTCTCTCTCTCTCTCAGCTAAGTTTAGATGAAAACAAGGGATTGTGTGACAAACTGAAACAAAGACAGATTTGAAATGCAGAGGAGGAATCAGAGCAGGCATTCGAGGGACAGAGACATTAAGACGGGAAGGAGAGAGAGAGATTTCCATTGCTGTCTATTGGACAGTAGCTGCATTGTGAACCAATGGCAGGGGGATATTTTAGGGGTCACAAAGTAAGAAGAAAGACGAAGAAATACGATAAGTCCAACAGAGAAGGCAACACACCCAGAGCATCTGGCTGGTCTCATTAACCCAGCACGGAGGTCCCACTCTGGGGGGCAATCAGCCCAGCTCATGGCCCGGATGTGTGGAGAAATGGCTGGGATTCACATTTTTAATCTTATGCACCAATGGGATGAGACAGACAGACACAGACACACACACACACACACACACAACACAAATGCTCAAACCACGCCAAAAAATGAATGTGTGCGAATGTGCAAGATTATAACGAGATGGAGTTTCTAATGTCAGTTTTGAAAGATGAAAGAGATGTGATCAAACAGGCAGCATTCCATCTAACATGTCACCTCTGTCACGAAAACACAGACACATACACGCACACTTTACACATCATCTCCAACACACATAATTAACACACATACACACACCGATACACAAAATACAGGTGGCTACAAAAAGTAAAGGAAGCCAATTTGGGTATTTTTAGTTTATGTATGTCTGTGTGTCCGTGTGTGCGACTGTGTGTGAGTGTAAATATGTGTGAGCTGTGATATTTGCATGTTTGCCTGGGGCAGCCTAATTCCCCGGCCGTGGATGTTGTGCTTCAAGTCATTAATCACCAGCATCCCTGAGCAAGCAGCCCGGGTAACATTCTGCTCTCACACACACACACACACACACACACACACACACACACACACACACACACACACACACACACACACACACACACACACACACACACACACACACACACACACGCACACAACCATGCACGTGTCACGCACACACACAATCACTCACACGCGTGTTACGCACACCCACTCACACTCACAAATGGGTCAGCAGGATATGAAATACATATTCCCGCCCCAGCCTAGACTATGGATGGGTTCTGTGTAACATGGTCCAGAGTCAGGCTCCCAGTCTACAACCCTCCCAGGTAGAGGAGCAGTCAACAGACACACACACACACACACACACACACACACACACACACACACACACACACACACACAGACAGACAGACAGACAGACAGACAGACAGACAGACAGACAGACAGACAGACAGACAGACAGACAGACAGACAGACAGACAGACAGAGGGACAAACACACACACACACACACACACACGGACCACACACATATACAAACGACCACACACAAAGACAAACACATTCACACACGACCACACGCACACACACACACATACACACAGACCGCTGGATGCTCTGTCATACACAGATGCACACTTACACAATGGTATTCCCACAGACACACGCTAGCAGAGATGCACACATGAATATTTACATGAAGACTAAAATCCCTAATCCATTGCGTATGACTCAGGTTGTGTGTAGCGGTTCTGTTGAGGGTCCAACAGAGGGCCCTACACAGGTGGATTCTCTCTAGAAAGATGGACTCCTAGAGCAACATCCACCTATCTAGCTTTTATAGCATGGCTGTTTATTTTTGGTACTCCTCAATATTCTTTATTAACACAGCAGTTGAGTGCAGGTTTCCCGATAACGATGGATCTTCGCTCATATGATCATTCTCACAATGGATCCTGTGAACCATTGTGAATTTCTTTGGGGCGTTTCCCGAAACATCCTCTTAACATGAACGCACGTTCACTGCACTCACAACGTTTGTAGGATTGTAACTGTCTACTGACACAGTGCTGAAATGGGCTCCGTACTGAGGGAGACGCAGGAATGTCGCAGGAAAATGGGATTGAAAAGCGTTAAAATATCTCCCCATCAAGGCCAACAGCAGAGTAGCCTATAAAAATAATATAATGCAATCATTTGAATGCTAAAGATATTAAAACACAATTGATTAGGCCTAGGCCGACATATGTATCGGTCCTAATCCTGAATTCACTATGCGTACATTTTTTCAAGCCATTTTCCCCCCTTCCATATTACAAAAATCAAAAATAGCTTGTGTGACAACTAGGTGCTGATTTCTGAAACATGCTTTGCGCAGCAAAGAGAGCCAACTTTATCTGATTCCGCATAAGGTTTCATTGATTGGCGTGCACTCTCTTGTCTAGAATATTTGTAGACATTAAAAATGTATTCATTAGCATTCAAACGCAGAGGCTAGGCTTTGACACACTAAGGCTATTGCTGACCCGATTAGGAGAGCTTGGTCTAGATCCTGCTCATATTGTTGGGCAGGATGATGTAGGCTATAGGTCTTTTTACGCTGCCAAGCCGGTTCGGTTGCAAGTATCCTGTGTAAAATGGAGGGGGTCAACCCCCGGTCATCACGGCGTGGGCTTTCCTTGTTCACTGGAGAAGGCGGGGCTGCGCACAGCCCCGCCGAGTCTAGACCTCTTTTGAATAATTTGTATTATTGCATGCTCCCGATTGTTTTAATTTTCTTATGAATGAAGACACCCACATGCAATAGTGATTTCACATCTGAGTGTTGACTACAAACGCGATTAACTATGGTCAGGGATGTTCAGTTACTGTCTAGACACGGTCCAATAAATAGTGAACTTCATCACTGCTTCACTGAAGCGCCTAAAGTGCTTAATGCAAACAATCGCAACAAAAAACGCCTGCAGAAATTATCCGACACCCGCTGGTCTCATCATGATTCAGGTCTACAGGCTATGTCTTCTGGCATTGATCGTATGAGGACATTTTAACCACGATGGTTGAATTAAAATCAGAGGGAGACAGAAATTGCAGCTCGAAAGCGAC
>NC_136935.1:26455257-26482757 GCF_949987615.1 Pollachius pollachius
CATTCATAAAAAAATTAAAACATTCGAGAGTATGCAATAATACAAATTATTCTAAAGAGGTCAGAGAGTCCGTGTGCAACCCCGCCTTCCCCAGTGAACCAAGAAAGCCTGCGCCGTGACAAACAGGGGATTTGACCCCCTCGGTTTTACACAGGAAACTTGAGATCCTGCCCAACAATATGGGCAGGATCTAGACCAAGCTCTCCTAATCGGGTCAGCAATAGCCGTGTGTCAATGCCTAGCCTCTGCGTTTGAATGATAATGAATTAATGGACCGTTGCATTTTTAATGTCTACAAATATTCTAGACTAGATAGCCAATCAATGAAACCTTATGCGGAATCAGATAAAGTCGGCTCTCTTTGCTGCGCAAAGTATGTTTTAGAAATCAGCACATTAAGATAAATGTAGTTGTCACACAAGCTATTTTGGATTTTTGTAACATGGAATTATGTCAGGGGGGGAAATGCCGTGAAAAAATGTATGCACAGTGCGTTCAGGATTAGGACTGATATAGCATATGTCGGCCTAGGCCTAATCAATTGTGCTTTAATATCTTTAGCATTCATATTATTGCAGTCTATTCTTTTCGTAGGCTACTCTGCTGTTGGCCTTGATGGGGAGATATTATAACCCTTTTTAATCCCATTTTCCTGCGACATTCCGGCGTCTCCCCCTGCAACATAGCCCGTTTCAGCACCGTGTCAGTGAACAGTTACAATCGTACGAACGTCCTGAGTGCAGTGAACGCGCGTTTATGTTAAGAGGAGTTTCGGGAAACACTCAAAAGAAATTCATGATGGTTCGCAAGATCCATTGTGAGAATGATCCTACGAGCGAAGATCCATCGTTATTGGGAAACGAGGCCCATATTTGTCTCTCTACTTAATCGTCAAATCCCGCCGGCGGGCAAGTTTTAGTTACACCACCCCTTCCCCCCCAAAATGCCTCCCCGTCAATTAATTCGTCAATTTTCGGCATCATAAGGTTGAGTGATATAGTCATGTCATCCACCGTTTGAAAGCTCAGAATCTCAGAAATGTCAACCAATGTCAACCATTCGGCTGAATAAAAATGTTTAGCGAATATAGATCAAATATATCCTAGTGTCTTAGGTCAAAATAGCCCCCCTCACCCTCATCCTCCCTTGGTACATTCTTACTTCGTTGTGGATATCCTTAGCAATGAGTGATACTTCATGTTGGGTCTTGAAGTGTTCATCAGAGTCCACAGAAATCGAATATCAATATTATTTTAGTCTAATCACATTGTGTATATGCACAAGCCATCTCTTACAAAGCAGCGGTCTCTCGATGAAATAGAGCCGTCACACATGTCTGTAAGACCAATACTTCCTTGTAAACAAGCCTTACAAGCCAACGAGGCGATCACTATGAAAACGGGGCAGGTATACTTTTATTGACAGCTACACCAGCAGACAGCAAGTGTCGTGGACGGGCCTTAGATATCCTAATAGCCAATGAAGAGACCTTTCTGACGATATCCAGCATGTCAAACAACTTCTCACGTGTGGGTGAGAAAATAAATGCGCAAGGGGTGTGCGTAAAGTAGCTAGCTCGTCGCTAGAGTGCGAGTGTGGAGCAGGTGGTTGATTTGCACGCTCGTGTGTGGTTTTATTTTATTTTTTTTATGAACATTTTGAACAATGGCTAAACGCCCGTAGAAGAAAGGAGGGGGAGGGAAGGAGGGAGGGAGGGAGGGAATAATGTAAATAGTTATTTTTGTTTATTTGTACATAGTTATTGTAATTTTACCTATTTTTGTTTATTTGTAGCCTACATAGTTATTTATAGTATTTTTAATATTTCGGTTTTGGTGTTTTATACCATTGCAGTTTGCACTATTTAAGTAAAATTAATTGCCAAAACACTTTGTTTGAGCTTTTTTTTGTCAAAATTGCATATGCGTAATAGCTACAAATTCGTTTTTTTGTGTGATTATGCCTGTCTCATTACATATCAGAACATCTGGTATGCTATCTAAATGGTTTGCAAGGAAGCCCAGAGGGTAACCTTTCATTTGAGACCAAGATTATGATTCTACATGTTTGGATTCATGTGTAGTAAACCTTTTGTTTTCAGGATGCACTTTGGGTAGCCAAAGGTCTTTTTGGAGTCTCCAAAAGGACCCTGACGAAAACGAATGGACATATCATTACATAAAAGGAGCTGGAGACTTCATATTTTATGATTTGTTGATCTGCTTTTACACACAGCATCACAAGACCTAGTAGTGTTTCCAAGGGATATGGAGTTACCCAGGGTACTACAATCAGCTTGGTTTATAAACAATATTGTAGCATTCCCAGCACTGTGTCAGTAAATGCTACAGTTATTCTGATAATGCCATACGATTGTACAGGTTCTCAGCTTTCCAAAGAGACCAAGCATGTGATTAGAAGTCATATTATGAAGGAGCAGTGCTCTCTAGAGTAGGCGCAGTGCAAAACCTAAAAAATGGCAAAAAATGGCCTGAAGACTAAGTGGTTAAAACGTTTCTCTTACTTTATACATAACTGGAGTTTTCGCACGCGCGTTGCGCACGCTCAACCTCTAGTTCTAATTAAAGCCATAGCAATAATGTTGAAACCCCAGTCGATTATGTAACAAATTTCTGAGCGCATAATATAATAACATTTTGCCTATAATTTTACAACGTATAACATTTGTTCACCACAAATGAATCTTAAAAGCAGCAATTCAAATATTTTTTAACTATTCAGCGAACAAAAGGCAACAAGCTGATTATCATTTAGGGGCCCACACAATGACATGCAGAAGCGTAATCAACACGCCCACTGAAATGGTGTGAGAAATACCGACATTCTGCTCCTCATTCACATATAAGGTAATTTACATTTCCTACGGACTAAATACTACCTCAGGGGTAGTATTATTCAGGAGATTTTCAGGGTACAAATGTCAGGATATGTTTTTCACACATACGGCCCATCAGGAGAATATCAGGACTTACAGCTACTTGCTCCCTCGACCCTGTACCTACTAAGCTGTTCAAACAAGTCTTCAGATTTTCAGATTTTCAGGGTACAAATGTCAGGATATGTTTTTCACACATACGGCCCATCAGGAGAATATCAGGACTTACAGCTACTTGCTCCCTCGACCCTGTACCTACTAAGCTGTTCAAACAAGTCTTCAGCTGCTTGGCTGCTGGCGTACTTCATATTGTTAACACCTCCCTTCTATCTGGAACATTCCCTGGCTGCCTCAAACATGCCATTGTTACACCTCTACTAAAAAAAAAAACCTTTAGCCCTTGGCTTATGAAAGTTACAGGCCCATCTCTAACTTGTCTTTCTTAGGCAAAATTCTAGAGAATGTTGTTCATAAGCAACTTTGCACCTATTTGTCTCAAAACTCCATATTTGATGCCAATCAATCTGGGTTATAGATAAATCACACCACAGAAACTGCTTTGGTCAGAGTTGTAAATGACCTTAAAATTGCAACTGACAATCACAAAATGTTGATTTTTGTTTTCCTTGATCTAAGTAATGCATTTGATACCGTTGATTATGCTATACTTCTTCAACGTCTTCAGCATTTAGTTGGTCTCCAAGGTACAGCTCTTGCTTGGATCTCTTCCTATTTAAACAGGAGATCTTTTTCTGTTTCTATTAATAGCCTCTCTTCTGATGTAATGCCCATTTTATATGGGGAACCTCAAGGGTCTATTCTTGGTCCTTTGCTTTTTAACTTGTACATGTTACCACTTGGGTCTATCATTCTGCAGCACAACATCTCTTATCACTCATATGCTGATGATACCCAACTTTACATATCTATCTCCTCCGATGACCCTAGTCCGGTGAATGACCTCCTTGCTGTATCTTCGACATTAAAAATTGGATGGCCCGAAATTTTTCAATGTTAAATGATGCCGAGGCAGAGATCCTGGTTGTAGGTCCTAAGGCCCCAAGATATCACTTTCACCCAATCCTAACCTCTCACTTGGTAAAACCTTGTAAGGATGTTAAAAATTTAGGAGCGACTCTTGATGCCGATCTTAATTTTCAAAAACATATATCTAACATTACAAAGACAGCCTTTTACCTTAGAAATAATTCTAAAGTTTGTGGCCTCCTGTCTTTACAGGATTCTGAAAAATTAGTACACTAATTTATCTCCAGTTGTTTAGATTACTGTAACGCACTCTATACTGGTCTAACAAAACAGATGTTAAACAAACTTCAACTTATCCAAAATGCAGCTGCTAGAATACTCACTAGAATATCTAAATTGAATCATATCACCCCTATTTACCCCTTAAATGACTTCACTGGCTCCCAGTAAAACAAAGAATTGAGTTCAAAATACTCCTTCTTGTCTTTAAATCATTAAACGTCCTTGCCCCACCCTATATTTCCGATATGATCTATTTTTATGATCCAACCTGTTACTTAAGGTCTTCCAGTAAATGTCTCCGCATGACCCCCAGAATTAACAATAAACCAGCACATGTTGCCTTTAGTTACTGTGCTCCAATCCTCTGGAATAGCCTACCTTTGGAATTAAGGTTGTCGCAATCAATGCTCTCTTTTAAAAAGGAACTTAAAAGGAACTTGTTTGTTTTCTTTAGCTTTTAATTCATGACTACAGGTCTTTGCTTTTAAACACTTTTTATTATTATGTTTCAGTTTGTTTTGTCTTTTCTTTTGCTAAGTGTGTTTGTTTATTTTAGATTATTTAATGAATCTCTCCACTCAAAGCACATTGTGTCTCTTTTAAATGTGCTATACAAATAAACCTGACTTGTATGCCATATGCAATGTGCTATATAAATAAACCTGACTTGACTTGACTTACACGTGTGTGAAAGCAGCTAGTGTGTGAGCAATTAATTACATTATTAAAATTAGTCAATTTATGGTAACAGGGGTACTTGTTCAATGGAAAGTGTAGTATACTATGCATGCAAATCAATTATTAAATAGCTTCTATCGCAAGACATCTGGGGAGGCTCAATGAGGATAGTAATATTACATTTGAGCAACAAAGTGTAGTCTTGTGGTGGACTCTATAGACATAATTCACCATACTGTGTTATTGGCATGTTTTTGTTCTGTGTTATAGGGACACTGCCTCTTTAAGGTCACGTGACTTATGTGTTGATATAACGGTCGGTGAGATGTTTAAATTTAACGTTTTTTATATGACAAAATTGACAACTTGTTGCTTGTCGAGGTGAGAAATTGTCTCTTCCCTTTTATCGCAATTTCTACAGTCTATAGACAGAACATCTTACCTGGGAGAGTATGTCGATGGCGTAGACGTTATGTTAAAAAACGTAACGTCTTACCTGGGCGAGTGTGTCGCTGAGTTGTGTGCGTGTGTGTTCTTATCTGGGCGCATGTGTCGATGGCGGAGCAGTTATGTTTAAAAACATAACGTCTTACCTGGGCGAGTGTCGCTGCGGTGTGTGCGCGTGCGTGTGTGTTCTAACCTGCGCGTGTGTCGATGGCCAAGCCGTTATGCTTAAAAACATAACGTCTTAGCTCGGCGAGTGTGTCACTGCCTTTGTCTTGACGTACAGTGTGTGCGCGTGCGTGTGTGTGTGCGTGCCTGTGTGTGCGCTTCTGTGTATGTGTCGCTGCCTTTGTCTTGATGTGCAGTGTGTGCGCGTGCGTGTGTGTGTCTTTGTGTGTGTGTTTGTGCGTTTCCATGTATGTCTGTGTGCACGTGCTGTGTGTGTGTGTAAGCTGCAGGCTGCTTGGCACATGCGCACATGAGTAACTTGAGTAACTGGTGCGACAGGCCTGCTATTATAGTAGTACGATTTCAACGCTATGTCAGGCTAAAAGTGAATCTGGATAGGGCCAGATTTACTCTGGCAGGTGCAGGGTGAATGAGCTTGAAAATAGTTGAGACACACATGGTAGAGACCAAAGATCTAGAAAGATCTAGAAACATGCAGGAAATCCGGTAACCCTTCCTTTTACAGTCCCCTAATTACTAGGTATTTACCTGGTAAATGTATGGTAAATATAGTATATTATTGGGTAATTACCACTGGTAAAAAGAAGGTCAATACAGAGGAACTACAGCTGAAGTACTAAGAAAAAACCTCCATTAATACCCATCAACTCACCTAAGAACAGTGTAGTTGTAACTGTTTTAGGATGGTAATAACCCCAAACCACTGTTGATGAAAGGCATATTAAAATTAAACAAAAACAAAGGCTTAACTTTCAAACAATGCATTTCTCACAAACAGGCACTGAACACTGAAAGAAATCTGAAAAACAAAAGAGCCGTCTACATCAACTCAATTTAAATGTTACTGATGGTGTTTTGATAAAACACATGACAGTGTTATGCAAGTGACCAAAATGCAGACTGCTTCAACTCTGCAATTTTAATAAGTGGCAAATGTCATGCAGCAATCTGCCTAGGGGAGCATGTTTGTGGTCATTCACAAACCAATGAGTCCACTCGATGAATGAGAGATTGGCTCTTTAGTGTCCTCTCTGTGCGGTTTCCCCGCAGACTCCACACCTGGGATTTGTAGGCTGACCAAGCCATGACCAGGTACCTCCAAATCTCCCCTTCAATACTGTAATAAAGTAGTAGAAGACAAGAAAATAATCATTACTGTCAATAAATGAACATTTGTAGAACATGAAAAACTCAAAATATTATTTTGTTTGCCAGTTAGGAAAGGATGCTGGTCCTCTGGCCATTGTGTTTGTTCATATTAAAAAGAAAAAAAGGCATAGCCATGAATACAGTTAATAGGACGGGAGGGGCCAGTCTCTGTTAGCTCCGGTAAGCGCTTTGGCATCAAGCTAGTGGAGCTTCTGTCATTCAAATAACTCTGACATGTTGTTTAAAACCTATGCAACTTATTAAAATATCTGGATTTAATTAGGCTATGTCCTATTAACTGCCGTATTGATCTACTATTTGATGACCCTGTGCTCAGTCAGAAGCAAGTAGAACCGTCAAGTCAGCAGGCAACTTGCCAGGTTAGTGCCCTTGTCCCAGCCAATCAGAATCAAGCATTCTTAAATGAAGTAGAATAAGAAAATGGTAACACCATGGAAACAAAGAAGGCTTCGTACCCAGTATTTATGAAGTTGTACCATGACACTAGAGGAAAACTGTTCCTGCAGAGATTGTTCAGGTAAGTATTGCTGTAATTTTTCAACTTAAATCAAACAATTCCGTAGTTTCTGAGGTAAATCGAATCAACCTTTTATAAACGGGTGTAGCTATGAACAATAACTATACAAGAAAAATAATTTATTATAAAGTACTATGTTAATTTCTAGATAGTACATAATTAAACTTGGGCTGTTACCAACATAAACCTTGGATAACTACATTAGTAACTTGAATTGATGGGTAATAGAAGAGTTGTTTCTAAGAATTGGTTGCCTACTTTCGTAGGAAGAACACAATTATATCTGAGTTATTACCAACCTAAAACAATTACAACTACACAGAACTTAGTTGAGTTTATGGGTAGTAGTGGAGGTTTTTCTTAGTACTTCAGCTGTAGTTCCTCTGTATTTACCTTATTACCAGTGGTAATTACCCAATAATATATATGATTTACCATATATTTACCAGGTAAATACCTAGTAATTAGGGGACTGTAAAAGTAAGGGTTACCGGAAATCCTGCTGACAAGGACTTAATTCTCTGCGGCCACGAGGCCAGTATTATTTATGTTCTATATTTTCTATATGGTATGTGCAATATGTTCTTTGTATCGTAACAGCAGAAACAGATACAGTGTCCGAGACTATGTCCCCTCAGGACACTAAAGTCTTCTTTCTTATCCCTGGAGAATTCAGCTAGGATACCAAAAACAATCTGAGGCAGAGCGTATCTTCACATAATCCTCCCCTCTGAAGGGGGGGGGGATGAGTTAGGGTGACTTTTTGTTGGTCACCCTAACTCATCAAACCATTCCAACACATCCTCTTACGCCTGCCTGGATTGGTCAATAATACCACAAGGTTGGTTGCTGTTGCCCTCTGGGACGCATCTCCACCAACTATGACTGAGGTCCTTAAAGGAACAGCACATCATCAGAGGGACTGGACATCCTTAAAGGAACAGCACATAACAGGGACTGTGTTCTGCCCAAACAATTTGTTTTTGCTCTAGATGGCTAGTGGTTGATAATGGCATTGCATGAGTGAGTTGTGTTTGGCTCTCCTGTGTTACCATAGTTACCATAGTTACCATGTAACCTAGTTTAATGCAACATTTCAGAGTGCACAGCATGTCAGTTCCTTCTCTTTTTGGTTGTCCAGAGAAAGTCTCAGTCCGTGAGTATTAATGTTTAAAGCATTCAAATCATTTATGTGGCTTAACAATTATGTTTGTTTAATTTCGGAATGTTTGGTTTACTTATAAATCGCCAATGCTAATCGCGGTAGCATTTCCCATTGAATTGCAGTGTACAATTAGCATTGAAGCTAGCGGGATTACAAAGTCTGATGTTAATGAGTACTCTTTTGTTTAATGCTATTGCTTAGTTTATCGTAGCTTTGTACATTGTATATTCATTTTACATGAGCAGATTGTAAATTCATGTTTTGTATGTTTTTTACAGTTTTACAAGTTTGGAAGTAAACAAGGAACCTTATCAAAGGCCTAAACCGTTCCCCGTTTCATGGGCTTTTATTTCAAAGGACTGACTTCATGTTAGCTATCTGCTAAACTAACCTAATCGAGAGCAACAGCAGAATAGACTGGAAGTCCTTAAAGGTACATGGAGGTCCAGGAACAGCACGTCACAGGAACTTGGTTGGGCCTTTTAGAAATGGCTGTGGTCAACAGCAGCACAAAAACACCAACAATTCAGATTTTGTCTGGCCTTTATAGTGTTCTCTTGTATTCAATAAATGATATTTCAGGAAGGTCCTTTGCATGATCTAAGGTTGTGGTGGATGAGGATTTGAGACATCGTACATCAAGTACCGAAACACAAACCAGTGTTTGAGACGTTTAGAATTTCCACTCAAGGGTCCACTCAATCTGTTCAGAAGTAGACGTAGAGTCTTGCAGAAAATGCAAATTGAACCTCACAAAAACCAAACTTTATTCCAAAAATATTCTCAAGGTCTTCCTTCAGTGACCCTAGAGCACTCTGTACCCGCCATAATTTGCTTGGATGGGGAAAAAACATATCACCACGGTAAAGGTCCTCTCAGGAGGAAGAGTGAAGATATCTGCCCTAGAATCTCTTCTGTGGGTGAGCAGGGGTTTGGGTCCATGGTGTATTCACTCCATGGCCATGAGGTTGACTCCAGCAGCAGTGCCCATTCAATCAGGGCTCCACCACTCACCACCATACATCATCTAGCGATAAGGGGGGGGGGGGGGGGGGGGGGGGAGACAGCGATAGAGGGAGATATAGATAGCAACAGAGAGTGAGCGAGAAAGAGAGAGAGGGGGGAGACAGAGAAACCAAAGGACAGAGGACACAGACATTAACGAGAGAATGAGCGGTCAAAAGAAGGTTATGAGGGAATTTTTGTGAGAAAGAGAGAGAGAGGGAGACACTGTGAGAGAGAGACCCTACAAGAGAGAGATGCAGCGTGCGAAAGAGAAACAGTGTGAAAGGGGAGAGCGCGAGATGAAGAGAGAGAGTGGGAGAGAGAAAGACAGAGCTAGTGTGTGAGAGAGAGAGAGCGAGAGATAGAGTGTGGAGTGAGTGAGAGAGAGAGAGTGAAAGAGGGCAGTTTATGGCAGTCTTTTTTTATTCCTGGGGCCGGTGTCTAAAAGGATTGTGGTGGTTGAGAAAAAAGAGGAGAAAATTAAAGAAAGGGAGGATTGATAAAGGGACGGAGGAGTGGGTGAGATTTATACACATGTAAATAGGAGCCAGGCCTCTTGGCCCACAGGCAAATGCTTCTGGTGGGGGAGGGAGGGAGGGAGGGAGAGGGGCATGTTGGAGGGGGGACAGGGAAAGGATGAGTCAATTCACAGGGTCCGGCTCCTGCTCTCCCAGCAGAAGTCCTTATTCATGAAACAATGTCTTCAAACACTGCTTCTCATCAGACTCTCACAATAACTGATACGTTACTTTTAAAACAAAACCACAATGCACCTTTCCAAATAGGAACCCAACCTAGGCCAGGAGGAAAGGCAATTATAGTCACATGGAAGAACATCCATTAGCAGTAAAACACACATACATACACACAGACATAAACATTCAGACGACAATCTCACATTACCCCCCCCACCCCCCCGTGTCACTCAGACACGCAAACACACACAGACATACGCAAACACACACACGTGTTCTGTCAGTGTTAACAGAGCAGAAAGCCCCCCCCCCCCCCCCCCCCCCTTCTGTGAGATTGAATCCCAGTGCAGTTAGAAAGAGGATTATCATGATCATCATTAATAAGCAGAATGCCGGCAGCTCTAAGCCCTCCTCTATCTAATAAATCCTTCCTGATCCACATGGGAGCATAATATATACAAGCAGGAAGGCCAGCAGCCCCTTCCTGAGTTAATTAGACGGGGACACAGGGCAGCTCAAATGAAGACACATAATAACGTCATCTGCTAAAATTCACATCTTCTCCATGCTTGGACTATTCAGGTTAATTGATTAGTGGAGTTTGTTGCGCTACCTTGGATTGTATGTAGTGTGTAGTGTAATGTGTGTGTGTGTGTGTGTGTGTGTATGAAAATAGGCTCACCAGGAATAGCCTTAGTCAGGGATTATTAAGAGAGGAAATGTTCAGCAAAAGATTACAAAAAAAAATTCCTCTATTATCCCTGACCTAGATATAGTTTTCCATAATGGCTTTACTCTGTAGCTTAAACAACTTTCATGTGAACTTTAAAGGATTCGTCGTGTTCTTCCCTCATTCCCTCTCTGGGCTGAACCTTCAGGTGGAGCTCTGAGGATGCAGAGCAGCTTGTAGTTCTTCACTGACCATTTCACCTGTGTGGTGCTGGTTCTGATGGTCACGTGGCCCTGACTGACACGTGTATGAGACCTTGTTACTCCCTGTCTTCATGCAGATCTCCTTCCTCTCTACAGTGCTTCTGATGCAGAGGCCTTTGTTCCCAGCTCCGTTTCCCTGACGCAAAAGCTCCTGATAAATTGCTGATTTAGTAATGGAAAGAAACAGAGGTTCACAAAGAAAGGGGTGTGTGTTGTGTTTGTGTGAATGTGTGTGCATGTATATGTGCATGTGCATGCGTGCGTGTGTGTGTATGTGTGTTTCATGGGCATCTCGTACACATCTAGATGAGGAGCTATCCAGGAGATAAGAAATAAAGCCACTCGGTTAAAATTTTGTATGAGGGGTGATTCATGGCCAACGCTACGCTGCCCAGAGCAGCTGCTAATCCTCCAGGCTTCATACAGTTCTCTGAGCAGACAGGACAGTACTGTCCTATAGACTCTGTATATAGGACAGTTCAGACCTCCGGGCAGAGCAGAAGTATTGTCCTATAGACCTTGTATGTAGAACAGTACTGTCCAATAGACTGTCTAGTGTTTTTGGAGATTTTGTCCAGAGAGTTGTTGCCATCTTTAGAAAATTTCAGAGAACAATTCTCTGCCTTTCACACATTCTATTGGTGAACACAAATGTCCATAACCACCCCTCCGGGGTTTACCCAGAGTTTACCCGGAGTATACTCTGAGTTTACCAAGAGTTTACGCAGAGTTTACTCTGACTTTACCCAGAGTTTACCCAGAGTAAACCCAGAGTTGGAAGTGTTGCTGACGTGTTGCTGACCTTTTGCTGACCTGTAGCTGACGTGTCGCTGACCTGTTGCTGACCTCTTGCTGACCTCTTGCTGATCTGTTGCTGACGTGTTACTGACGTGTTGCTGGTGTGTTGCTGAGCTGCGGCTGACGTGTCGCTGACGTGTTACTGATTTGTTGCTGGTGTGTTGCTGAGCTGCGGCTGACGTGTTGCTGACGTGTTGTTGACGTGTTACTGATGTGTTGCTGGTGTGTTGCTGACCTGTTGCTGTCCTGTGGCTGACCTGTTGCTGACGTGTTGCTGACATGTGGCTGACCTGTTGCAGACGTATTGCTGTGCAGCTGAAGTGTGTGGCTGCTTCGTTCCTTTCTTTTACGCAGTGAGAAGCCTCACCTGCCATCTTGTGTTGTAAGCAAAACACTGAGACTTCCGGTGCATACTTTCTGCGTCCCGTCCTCCTCCTACACACACTGCCCAGCAGCCATGCTTCACCTGAAGTATCCGGAGTATCCCCAGGATGTGTGAACGGGTCTGAGGTGGCTTATGTCCTGCATGTGTGAAAGGGCCGCTCCGGTCGTCTCTGGACCCTACTCTCCAGAGTTTATCAGGAGCTCGTGTGGAAGGGCTGCTCTGGGTCGTCTCCGGACCAGACTCTCCAGAGTCTATCAGGAGCTCAAGTGTGAAAGGCAATAGGTGAGTATTCTCTGAAAGGGTCTATAGTTAAAGAACTCTTTTAACTGCTCTCAATTAACCTTTTCAAAATAACAATTTACAACAGAATTGCAAGATTTTTTCAGAGTATCAAAAAATGTTGTTATCTTAGAACTTATCACAGCTTCCTTCAGCTTCAGTTCAATTCAATTTGAACTAATTCATATTTAATCCTTGAGTCCTTTAGAATATTATATTATATCGTATATCATATTATTTCACATTATTGTATTATTTTATATTAAATGATGTTAAAATATCGTATTATATTTCAATATATTATATTATATTGTTTGATTATTTTTTGTCATGTTACAATGTATTATATTAAAGTATATAATATGATATTATATTATAGTCTATTATATTTTGTTACAATAGAATATACTTGCTATATGATGTAACTTATTATGTCATGTTACATTATATAATATAATATGACGTGTTAGTATATGATATGATGTAACATTATATAATATTTTATTGTGTCATGTGCCATTATATTAGATCTTTGTCAGTATGCCCCTTCTCTCTCCATTGTTGGACAGGTATCTTTTTTGTTGTATTGAATATTGATTTTTTTGATGCTTATATAATTTTCTACTTATAATTCAGATTTATGTTTGTTGATTTGGCCTTGGCTACCCTCTAATACCTCACAAACACACACATGCACGCACGCAAGCACACACACAGACACACACACACACACACACACGCGTGTCTATCAGATACATAGAATTCATTAAAATTATTCCATATTTTGCCTCAGTTGGTCAAGTTCTGATTGACATGTACATACATACACACCTGGCAAAGGCTTCTATGCCTCAGGTACTTAACAAACACACACACACACACACACACACACACACACACACACACACACGCATGTATGCATGATGCATGCATGCATGCACTAACACACACACACACAGACAACGGAAAAGAGGAAAAGAAACAGGAAGAAAATATATTTTATGAAGAGTAAAAGGAAGGTGTTTGGTCCGGTGGGCTAGGAGGGGTATGGTAATCTGGACTCTATCATGAAGGCTGCAGAGGACACAGACATGTTGGGCTGCTGCCTAGAGATGAAATAGTGAAGGTGATGCTCTGCTGCAAAGCACAGCATTCCTTTATCCTTCACCTGCTGAGGAAGAAAAGGACACTCTTTAAAATGGTCCAAGGGCTATACCTGACTCAATATACACAAGTTTGAGTATAGGTTGATGAGGATGTTACTTGAGATTGAACAGATCTTTGCTCTGTTGTGTGTGTTTGTGCTTGCATGCATGCATGTGTGACAAGTAGATCTGCAGTTGGCAACCAGTAGATTTGCAGTTGGAGCGGTTTAATACGATATCGGTACAGCCAGACTCTCAGGGTAGGAGAGCAAGCTGAGCTAAGTCCCACCCTACACATGCTTCATTTAGACTTCAAAACCTATGAACGTTACACAATGTTATTCATGTTATATATCGGTGCTGAAGCTGGGGCTCCTCGAGAGTGTACCTCTCCATTCCACATCCCTTCACAGTGAATGCATGTGATATTTCCTTTGTTGGATAACAGAACGTTTTCTATCGTTCCCATGGGGATTCATATGGACGCTATTATTCCTGAAACCACTCCACATGCATGTTGTTTGAATTAGTGTGTTTGCGTTGAGTAGTGGTCTGAGCTGTTGTGTTCAGTGTGCATTTTGGAGTGCAGCCAACATACAATGTTGTAATGGCAACCCCAACACAATTGTTAACATTGGCAATGCTGGCATGGCAAATATTGCCATTATCTAGATAACAGAATAAAATAAAATCTGAATAAAATCAAGGCAATGCTGTCGCTGGATATCACAGGCTACTATTTTTAGATAATGTATTTATTATAAAATTACATTAATGTTGATAGCATAATGAAGGTTTGCATCCTGACTTTTTATCTATAACAATGTCATTCTTTATTTTTATCCAACGGTAGGGGCCGGCCAGATGCTGTAGCCCCTCAGCAGCACGGACCTTGTGGGCCCTTCCCTTACGCCACATACTTTAACTTTCATCAATTTCAGTATTGATCTCCAAGCTCAAGCTTTGTGCTAGCTATAATGCTATGTGTCCTTTCTATTTCTAGGCCATGCTATCTATAATGCTTTGTGTCCTTGCTAGTTCCAGGCCATGCTATGCTTGTCTGTTTTAATTCCAGTCCATGCAAGTCATTGTGCAATGTGGCCTGTCACTGTATCTATTTTATTTTCCTGAGAATTATTTCTTTCCCACAGGAGGGCTCAGGGTTATCAGGTTTGGGCCATCGTAGGACTGCACAGGGCTGTTCCTTCCATCCACCACTAACACAATAGATGTCATGGCTCATCACTGTGCAGGGCCAGGGCCTTTCATGGCTCCGACATCCATTCCCTTTCAATTCAGTGCCAGGTACCCCCTCCCAATCTCTAGGTGCTCTCTGGAGCAGCCAGCCAGCCCAACTAAGTGCATTTGGCTGGTATGGACTTTGCAGGTTTTGTAGAGTTTATTCCGTTTTACAGATGAGCCCAGATGCTATAAGCCTGGGAGCTGGGAGTCAGAACATGGGTGGTGTGGCAGGAACAGGACGCCACTGCTGTATGGAACGGAGAAAAACAAAAGTGTGGGAAAAGTCTCATGTTGCCACTAAGAAGGAGCCCCTTTCATCTCTGTAATGAATTGTTTAAGACATTTAAAAGTAGTTACCTCAATTTACACAGTTATTAATTTGAGTATGTTACGGCGTGGCTGTCTTTGTACGATGATCTTGCTTTCCATTGCTTTCTTTACTGCTATGAATGATGTCCTTACCACGGTCCATGTCTGAGGCTCACTGACTTGGGAATGCAGTGATAATGTTCCATTCTTG
Organism: Pollachius pollachius; assembly: GCF_949987615.1. Taxonomy (NCBI): domain Eukaryota; kingdom Metazoa; phylum Chordata; class Actinopteri; order Gadiformes; family Gadidae; genus Pollachius; species Pollachius pollachius. The sequence continues at coordinate 26,470,588 of NC_136935.1, forward strand.
CCTATGCCTGCCTTAGGCTGTTTGTATAATAATTCTGAATACCAAATAATTGTTGACCACAGCTTTCTCTGTTGGCTAGGAATCCCACAAAAATATGACATATAAGAATTAATTTTACATCCAACTAGCATACTACATGTTACATATATCCATGTTTGCTAATATACACTAACATCCAAACAATGTTACCTATATCCATGAATGCTAATAACCACTAGCATCCAAACATCATGCCGCTAAGCACCATGCAGCAGATATAGCAGACACTTTACTGAGCCCACCATTTACATGCTGTGAGGGATTAGCACTGGCTGCTGATTTAAACCTGTTGCCAGCCTGGAAGTTTGGTTACCATGGCACCCAATGGATAGATACATCAGGAATAAGGTCACCAGGGCAACGGGAAAGTGAGTGGGCCATGATTGCCAGGTCAATGGATGTGTATTCATGTGCGTGTGTATGTATGTGGGTGTGTGTGTGTCACATTTTGCATGTGTTTGTGTGTGAGTGTGTGCCTGCATGCATGGTTACACTCACACGCACTAAAACACACAAACACAGACAGACACACACACTCACTCACATACTCTTCACATGTGTGAGAAGGCAAGAAAGAAAGAATAAGAGGAAGAACCCTAACAGTTGACTGTTCAAACAAAGAGTGTGTGAGGGCTGGATGCTGAATGTGTTTTCTCTAGTGACTGACGCCATGCGGCCGCCCACCACCAGGCTGCTGGGAAGAGAGGCCGGGCCCTGCTGGGAAACCTGGGGCCACACAATCACAGCACTTAGCCAGGAGCTGCCACTCAACTGAGAGACCGCAACACACACTGTTTTATTCATCTTAACACACACAGACACACACAGACACACACACACACACACACACATACACACACACACTGTTTTATGTATTTTAGCACACAAACACTGTCACTCACACACACATACACACACACACACACACATATAAAGGTTCTGACACACACACACACAAACACACACACACACACAAATTGTCACCAGCACAACAGACACAAAACACTCAGCTAATCCCAAAATCCAGGTCATGTTTCAAATTATAATATGGCCAAGTATCACATCTTGGGTACTGCATGCAAACCCCGTCAACACCTACTCCATCGACCCCACCTGCCCCACCTCCCCCACCACAACCTCCTTCCCCACAACCACCACCTCCCCCACAACCACCTCCCCCATCTCGCCCACCACCACCACCACCTCCCCAACCCCGACCTCTCCCACCACCGCCACTACCACCGTAGATAGATTTCACAGATGAAGGACCCTGAGATGGGATTCTTTGGGGGCCAAGGCGCGGTGATATTAAGGGGTGGAGGTGCACCGTTATTCTCTTAAGTGTGGCCAGCATAATGGACTACCCCACCCTCTGGGAATACTTAGAAATGAACCGCATGATGGCAGTGAATTATGAGGAGGACCTGGGAGTATATCAGGGTTATTTATAGCTCTTCATCCCCGTTACGTCTGAGGGCAGGATTCAAATGACATCTGATCCCCCCCTCCCCCCCATACCTCAAACAGGCAGGGAGAGACCAGGACAAATAATAATAATATAATAAATTATAATAATAATCCACAGAGGACTGCAATGTGCAATGTGCTCCATGGAGGGGATAAACTATCAATAATAACCAGGGTATATTAGCCGGGAAATTATAGCATTTTCAATATGGAATTAGAAAATTTGAGGCTTTGATACCAGCGCTGAGAAATACAATCAGCCTATCCCTCAGTGTGCTTGTTCTATGGGGTCAAGGGGGAGAGAGGAGAGAGGGGAGAGGGCGGAGGTTGGAGGCAAGGGGTAAGAGCGAGCGAGATGAGAGAATCCAGGAGCGATGCAGAAAAAAAAGAGGAGAGGAGAAGTTGAAGAGGAGACAGTGTGTCGGAGGAAGAGAGGAGAAGGAAGAGATCTAGAGAGCTAGAGTAGGCAGAGATGAGAAACAGGAGCAGGAAGTGGCTTATTACTAGGAGCCCGAGGTGAACACAAGGAGAGGTCCCTCAAGGAAGGGCGAGAGAGAGGGCGGGAGAGGGGATGAAAGAGAGAGGGATGGACAATGGGAGTCAGTTAGAGGGAGGAGTTGTGCATTAGGGAATCCATTATGACATCCAGTACGCTTACTCGCTCTTCACACCACAGACACACACACACACACACACACACGCACACACACACACACATAGCACCTGCAGTCTTTCTGCTTGAGTCAAGAAAAAAATCGAATAAGCCGAGAAAGATAGTGTATGTGTTGTGTGTGTCTGTGTGTGTTTGTGGTGCTAGCGTGAGTGCATGTGTGTGTGTGCGTGTGTGTATATGGTGACCATGCAAGACAATAGAATAAAGGTATGTTAAACACTTGAAAGGACCAGACACAGGCGGAGACGCACACTTACACACGTGACATTTGAGCAGATAAAGCTGTCTGTATCCCGGGAGCCCTTCAGATGTCAAAGTAAAAGCGTGTTAGTCAAGTATATGAGGAGGAATGATAACAACGCCTTGTCATTCAGAATGGTGTTGGCTCTGTTAGGCATTTAATTGCAGCGGGAATCTTTTTGGCATTGTTGAAGCAAATTAGTTTGGAATAAGTCATTATTGTTCATATCGAAGCATTTCTCTGTCATCAAATATGAAGCTTTGATTACATGACTGATTGAGTCCTTCTCTTACTCTTAACGCAGAAGACCCACTCAGTCCATGGAGGCCTGACATACATCCTCTGGTCTAAAAAAGTTTATCTCTCTACCTCTTCTTCTGCCTCTTCCTGGAGAATGAGGGATTTTAGAAGTGTGTTTCCTCCATGGCATGCGCAGCTGCTGCTGCTGTCAAGGTGAGACACATTCTGAACGTAAAACTTCCCTCATTTAATCAAGCCAGGGTTAAAGGGTTACATTTTGAGTACAAAATAGAGGATTTAGAAACACATGCCAATATACATAGATTCACTAGTATTACATACAAACACACAAACTTTCTCCAATCATTTCCTTGAACCTTTTCTCACGAGTGTGGTTGAAACAAAGCTTCAGAGGTCACACTTAATCAGCTCAGAGTGCTGCTTAGTCATTCTAGTCATCAGGAAAGAGAGAGAGAGGGTTGGAGGGGGAGCGAAGGTAGGAGGGAGAGAGTACTTTCACATGGTGGGCGGATGAATCATGGTTAATATGATATCACACTTACCATTTCATTCCTGGGTTTTATTATGTATTTCAAAAAAGTCAAAAAGTATTTTTTCTCTCAAGGTATTTGCATCAAACAATGAGCGACATAAATAAAGTATATTATTATGACAAAAGCCATGAACATGTGTATGTGCACGCACTTGTCTGTGTGAGTGTGTGTCTGTATGTATGTGTGTGTGTGTGTGTGTGTGCGCGTGTGTGTGTGTGTCTGTCCCTATCAGGTGGGGGTTTCATCACAGTGTTTCACCAACCATCTTTGGAAGCCTTAATGGCAGATATGGCTTCTATATTTATATTTATATATGTATATACGTGGTTAATATTTACATACACTTTATAGAGGTTAATTTTCAAATTACGGGGAGTTAAACACAAGCCTCCAGAGGGTGAAAATAACTCAACCATTCCACTTTTTTAATGAATGAATAATTCTGGGTTTAGAAATTAATCAGTCTCTAATTTCTGGTGAAACATTTAAAAGTCCATCTTAAATATTTGATGTTCTGATATGCATATTTAAAACTTAATAAATCCCTCCCATTACCGCCTTTCTGAGTGACCTCTGGGTCACAACGCTTTTGGGACACAATGAGAACCAATTAGAGAGGACTAAACCCCACAAGAGAGATCCAAACATTCACCCCTTGATGGCTCAACCCCACCAGACAGAACCATACACTCACCCAATGAAGGCTCAACCCCACCAGACAGAACACCACACTCACCATCACGGCTCAACCCCACCAGACAGAACCACAGGACTCACCACATGATGGCTGAATCAACCTGCAGTCTTTTGACCCAATACAGGCCTTTTGAAATCAACCAAGGCCACATGTCTTGCCTTGTCACTCAAATTATAAAAGCAAGACTTCAGGTTGGACATTGGTGATCAACACTATTCCTGCCATCTCTTTAAAATGCCTGCATGTCTTTTTCTCTATGCATGGCAGTTTAAATAGTCTGCTGCCCCCCTCTCTCCTCCGCTTCCTTGGCTGTGCTCCAATGCAATTCCTCAGTCATGCTGCCTTTTTCTAGCACCTCGCCTGGCCGCATTCCAAAAACCCTGGGCGCAAACCGCCTAACTTGGAAGTTAGAGGGCTTTTTATTCAATGGCATTTACATGTCTACTGCTGACTCCATCGGGATGCAAGCCTGTGAGAGAGAGAGAGAGAGAGAGAGAGAGAGAGAGAGAGAGAGAGACTTGGCAGATGAGGAGGAAACTGTCCTTGATTAAAGACATCCTCCATTGGTTTTGATAGTCAATAGACTTCCACCTTCACCAACAGAACAAACAATCAAAAGGCCCAGCCGACACCTTGGCAGCAGAGCCAGGGGGCCAGGCCTAGTTAAGGTAATGAAGGACATCTTGGAGAGAGCGGTTAGGGATGATTAATAGATATAAGTTCCCTGCACCATCACCCTATTGGCCAGGAGGCAACACACACGCACACACACGCAAAAAAAAAGACATAAATATGTAGTGAGAAAATTACGTTTACAATTGGGGGGATCATCATATGTATTGCAGTAGACTGGGAGGTTCTCAGGCATTGATCGCTGTGTGCAGCTCTTTGGGACGTTGATGCGAGTGCCCAAACAATGCTTAATTCCACTTTTCCACCGTCAGTACCAGCTTGATGTTAGCTCCAACAGTAAAGGAGTCTGACCTCTGGAAGAGACCAGGAAACAGGAAGCAAGAAGCGACACTGGAGGAAGTGTTGAACTCTGTCCCTCTGCTTCATTGTCAAGATGTTCTTTTGGAAGTTCCCACTAAACTTTGCCTCTTGTGAACCTCTACTAGTGTGATTCTGTGTCTCTGCTGTTTCCTGTGTATAATGATCATGATCAGGCATTTGTGTGTGTGTGTGTGTGTGTGTGCATCTGTGTGTGTGTGCACACTCTCCACACACACACTATCGATGAGTGTGATCCCTCCCGGCCCACCTTCATCCAACATCGCTTCAACTATTATAAATCGGCCATAATTGAAAAAGAAAAGAAACAGCTGTGCTGCAAAGATAATTAAGAGTAATTAAGAAGCTTTCATTTGCATCCACCCCTCTTGTGGTGACACTTCTTCAATATCGCAAACATAATCAGTGTTATTTGTGGCCGTGTTAAATGAGGCATAGGCCACTACTTAGACAATTAATAATTCAGCCAAAAGGAAATCGAAAAAAAGAATGATATGATAACAGAAATGGACATTGAATCATTAACAAGTCACATCAATGATTAACAACACCACAATATAACAGAGCCAGGATAAGATTCTCAAGAATTTCTACAATATCTCCAGCCCTTTGCGTTTTGTTTTCATGATGTTGCTGGCATAAGACATAGCAGGGGTCCGTGGCCCGCCTTCTCACGTTGCCGTTAACAACCTGCAGTCTATCGGTGGCGTTGACTCAAAGGTTTCCCTTCATTCGCTGAATGCTAATAAATATCAGTTCCCTTTTCCTATGCATGAAATGAAGAATTTACAATTCGGCAAGTGAGTTACCACGCTGCGTGATCTGTAATGTGTCATTACAGAGAGATATATTAAAAACAAGCCGCGATAATTAGCTCTTTTGTAAGGACAACAGTGATGAAACCAGAGTATGGCAGGAGACTCAGGCTGCTGAATTATTTGATTATTTGCCTATTAGAGAAAACAAAAAGAGAAGGAAGGAAACTAACCGTTTGTCCATCAGCATTAAGCCTCCAGCTTCACCAACACTGAGGCCCCATGAGGCTCATCTAACCCCCATCCCTCTCCTTCATCACACCTCTTCATGGGATTTGAGCCAGCTGGAGTGTGTACCAAACAGATATTAACCGCACTGAGCAAAAATAACTCAATAAAAGAGTGGAACCTCCCAGAGTCAGAGCGTAAGGTTTAAAAAAGCCTCTCCTTAATTGGTTTGTGTTAGATGTTGTGTCCTGAAGACACAACAAACACAGAGCTGACATATGGACGGCTCCATATTTGTCAGCCTTGGTATTGGAAACAAGTCACAGCTGAGCTGCTTCTAATTCCTCCTGCTGTGGAGAATACATACTTTCATGCGTGATTGATGAGGTGTATTAACCAATCAGGGCTCTCCACAGATACTAGCAAAATTGTTGGTGCTTTTTCTTGTGCACAATTGTTTTTGTTTAGTTGATTGGCTTTTATTTAATATGTTGTCCTTTTAATTATCGTTCTGCTTTGATTTGTTGCCTCCACTTGTCAGCTTTCCGGCATGCATTAATTGTTGATATACCTGTTTCCAATCTCAAACTTCTGCTTGTTCCACACTGCAGGATAATTAGCCAGATCTGGGCCTCATTTCCTCGCTTGGAATCTGGTCAGAAATTAAATGAAGATATCCTTTGGTGTGGGATCTATCAAGATACATTTTTACTTTCCCAAACCTGATCAAGGCTGCACCATTTTGAATAAAATATAATATATAAATATTAAACATTTACAATAGTTACCATCCGGTATCTTGTAGTTTGGGGGAGAACCCTGAAGTCATGATGTGGGGAAGATGATATTGAATCGGAAATCCAAAGCCAAGGTGGAAACATCTAAAGTGTGCTTTTTGCCTAAGTCCAACTCAAGCTGCAACATGTACAGTCCATTTTCACACCGTCTCCGGAGATGAGGCTAGAGTGCTACCTAGCGTTAGTAGCGTTCAGAGTTTGGAACGACTTGCTGGTGTGGAAGCGCTTCCACTTCCGCTTTTTAATACTGCTCCAGTGTTAAATATTTTTATATTTTCAATGTTGAAATTGTTATTGGCGACAGTAGTTTGTTTAAACACCAGCTAGGTACATATTAGAACAAATAAGTCATTATGTTGCAAAAACGTCTGAAAAAATCACACAGGTCTTTAAGCTTATTTTTTTGCATTTACATGATGAATCTATAAAAAGCAATAAGGCACAAAATATTTCTGAAAATGTGTATTGTTTTCCATCTGCATTTTTTAAAAGTCCCATGGAGGATAGATCAGTCTACCAGCCTACCCAGTAGACTGTAGCAAACGTTGCTCATTTATCCGTCACACATCAGCCATCGGACCTTTAAATACCCCGCCCAGAGTGTGAACGCAAATGATTGTGAGTATTTTGGTTTGTTGAGGAGTCAGCGATCCATCCTTGAAAATTCTCAGAATTCTCGAAAACAAAGGACGCGAAAAGGGAGAGATTTTCCGAGTGCTCTCAAGATTGGATCAGTGCTTGTCAGCGTTCTATGACGTAGCGTCCTTAAAAGGGCGGCCGTTGAGCTTCCTTCACATTGGGAAACAGCCACTGTGTCCATAGTTTGTTGAGGTGTGTTCACACCTAAAGCCAAGCAGATTCAGCAGAGCCAAACAAATTCACTGAATTCTAGTCTCACCAATGACACCAAACACTCTGTAGTCTATTTTATTGTAGTGGGTATACTGTGAAGATTCCCTCCCAGCCTCCCTCGTCCCGCCGGTACGTGTAAGTGTGTGGCGCTTATGGGGTGTCGCACGACTCGCAACACACTCACTAATGCAGGGGTCTGCAACCCGCTGCATGGATTTAAGAGTACAATGATTATCAACAATAATGGAAAGCTGAATAGGCTTATCAGTTTTAATAACAGTATGAACAAATAGAACACAAAAATGACAAGCTGTCCTTTGTGTATCTATAGTAGCAATAGCACCTGCTAAACAAGGTCAAAATCTACTCAAAATAATTTGATGAACTGTTTACAACCATGGCTAACCAATGCATGAGAAGGAGATGAAAGGAGACTAATGTTTGACTCTTTCAATTGCTCTAATTTTAGCTCTTACTGTTGTTATCTAACATACCATACAGTAATTGAATTGTGTAGGGTTAGAATTGTGTAGGGTCTGAAATTACTGCACCTGACCACCAAAATGACCATGAATTAGCTATACTCTCATTTGCATAGTAATTAACTTTATGAATTTCAATTGTGTATACCAACTGCATGTTGGCTGACATTTACCTAACTTCCTTTCCCTCCACTCTAACCAAGGATGCCTGTTATTAAATTCCCTAGCCTTACACTCTGGCCTGGGGTTCTCATCTAAAAGTAACAAGGAGATATACAGTGGGATTAAACATTGTCTTCTGTTGACTACTTGCTATGTGTTATACACATTAATATGGGAGGACTGGACACACACACACACACACACACAACACACACACACACACACACACACACACACACACACACACACACACACACACACACACACACACACACACAGATAGACACTTTTCTGTTGTGTCTTTGCTAGTCTCCGTAGCTCTGGTAGTGGCATCTGCTGCTGCAGGGTCAACCGAACCGGCAGCAGTCGATTTTGGGCTAGGCTTATAACTAACTAAAACACTGAAATAGTCTAGTTTGCTTTTCATATTGTAACGTTGAATGTTTTTGTAGCATGTAGCCTGGGACTCTTTAAGTGTTTGTGTTCTGTTTTTTATCGTTGTACCCAGTTGTTTTAACTGTTAACTTTCAATCTGCGTGGGTGGCCAATCACAGCGTGAGAGGGAGGGGCTTGGCCTGCCAACTAACATGCAGAGATGCATGGGCAGCTTCGCGCTTCGTAACAGAGACAGGGCAGAGCGCGGTGCGCGCAGGTGGAATTTTATGAATGGTGAATGTAGGAGGTAACTTCCCCTGCTAAAAGTATTTTATTGCAGTTACACCCAACCGGTATTTGCAAAAAATAAATACTGAAGTAAAAGTTCTGTCACAAAACGATTGATACGTATCCGTGCACATTTTTAAGTGGGTAAATCCTGGAGCGTTCCTCATGGGTATACGGCGTATACCTGCGTATCATGTAGACTACACCACTGGGTGAAACACGCCAGTGTCTGGCCTGCACCCAGACACAACGGCATCTCGGGGGTACAGAGTCGCATGGAGGTCATCTCGGCTAGGTTAGCTCTCACTCCTTGCGCAAGTAAACGCTTGCTGATTGTGCGGTCGAGGAACACGAGGATCACGAGGTAAAGATTTGCTTGCCGTTTGGTGTGCACGCGGCCTGAGGATGTCAGCCATGTTGGTTTATGCTAAAGAAACGTTTTTGATCTTGAGATTGCTTAGCGAGAGTTGATGTTTTGAGAATCTGGAATGTTTTTTTGGAAGTAGAATTGTTTAGTGTGTGCTTTCATGTGTTGCCAGAAACGCTTCCTTCCTGACACTAAACGAGCCAAGCAGTTTAATGTCCAACCTCTATAGTTTGGTGTGTGGTCGCTCTAGTGAGTGCCATACAAGACCAGTTCCAATGCTATATAATATACCTTTAAAACACAATCTTATGCACCTTGAGCTGTCTTATAGTGGACCCATCTCCAGACCCCCCTGTCTCTCATAATGCCCCAGACTCTATGAGTTATCAACATTGAGCATAGGGCTCATGTGCTTTAATCTTTTCAACTGCCAATGCTGGCCCTTGTGGAGCCAGCCCCACCTATTGCCCACAAGGGCAATAAGTCTTAATCACAGAGGTGGAACGGTAGGGGAACACAGGTGGAGCTCATTACGTTTATTATGGAGCTTTGCATGCCAGTGTACATTATTAACGTCAATAGCTACACCTGTGTTTGTGACTATTACCCTTCTGGATTAAGGCTAATGGCTCCATGTTAAACGTGGAGAGTTATTCCTCTGCTTCCTGGGCTAAACAGGGAGCTGCAGCCCTCAGCATAGGGAAAATGTATTGCCCCGGCTGTGGTATTAGTGCTGGCAGGGCGCTGTGTTAGCATTTCTAATCATTAAGCACCACAGGGGCTGGCAGAGCTAAACATAGCAGTGCTTAAGCCATAATAAACATAATACACCTCCATGAGATGGGACTCACTTCTGCTTTCTGAGTGGTTCATCGCACTGGAAACAGTTAAGTGTGAATCTTTACAAAGTTCTTCACCGGAAAGGTTTGGGCCAGTCAATGATGACATGACGAAAGTGTCTCTCAATGTTAGGATGGATTGACCTCCGGTTTTCAAGCCAAGGTGCAGGACACTATTTTCAATACTATTCAGAGCTGATTAAAATGTAATAAATAGTGTGTTTATATATATATATATATATATATATATATATATATATATATATATACTGTTGTGGGCTCATTAATGATATCCTCAGCTTGAAGTTAGTTTTTTCTAACATTATCCAGTTTAAACCTTTATTCAGATCCAACCTTTGAATTGGTTTCAATGATATTGTTGTTCACTGTTATTATCGTATTGACGCTGACAAAAGTAAGTACAGAACAAATTGGATCATGATTTGTGTATGTGAAATGACGGTTTGTCATGTTTATTATTATTTTAATAAGCCAGATTGTCCATTCAACAAAATCCAAAACCAGTTGCTGTTGTTTTTACATCTAAATCTCGTCACTACGCAACTTTAAAACGTGATGTGAGCTACGTCTGGCCCTCATGGTGAGGGTGGAGCAAGCAAAATGGTTTGAGCAAGCCTCACTCTCCTCCACATGTCCTCCTTCGCCCTACAGATCTGTGATGCTGCAGGTCAATCAGGACACAGATTAGAAGCTCATTGTGAAAACATGTTGTCCATAAAGCACCCCACTTAGCCAGGGAGGCTAATACCTGTGTTGGACACTAATGGTGAGGCAGCTGATGCCACTTTTGTGGTAAGCTATACTTACTGTACGCTTGTACACACAGACACACACAGACACACACACGCCTGTCGCTCAGCCACCGCTGCCACCAATGAAGAACCCGCTGTAAGGAGAGAACTCCTAATGAAAGTAATTTAATCTGAGATGGGACGTACACACGGAATCATCGCTCTCTGGTAGACACATGCGCACATACACACACATTGAATGTCTCAAACAATCACACCAACACACGCAATGACCTGCACACACAAACATAGTGTCTCTCTCTCCCTAACATCAACATCTCTGGCTGGACACGGGTGTGCTCATCATCACCAACCCATCTGACCACTCCAGAGTAATGACCTCATAGACAGAGGCCGGCAGAGAGGGAAGAGGAGAGGAGGGAGAGGAGGGAGAGGAGAGGAGGAGGGAGGGAGGGAAGAGAGGTGGGAGAGGTGGGAGAGGTGGGAGAGGAGGAGGGTGGGAGGTGAGGAGGGAGGAGACTAGAGGAGGAATAGAGGGAGGAGATGAGAGAGAGGAGAGGAGGAAGAGGGGGAGAGAAAGGGGGGAGTGGGAGGACAGCGAGACAGACCAAAAAAAGAGAGATATGGACAGAGATATATATATATATATATATATATATATATATATATATATATATATATATATATATATATATATATATACAGAGAGAGAGAGAGAGAGAGAGAGAGAGAGAGAGAGAGATGGGGCAATAGAGAGTGAGAGGGAGAAATAAAGAGACCGGGAGAGATAGAGAGGGAGAGAGAAAGAGGTAGAAGGAAATATAGGGGTATGGAGAGAGACAGAGGAACTAAAATAAGCAAATTAAGCCATATATGTCTAGTATATATACACCAGGCGACCCAGAACACCGGCACCCAGTTCCGCTTTGGTCCCTCCCCACCGGGCTGGAGGAGGGATTGGAGGACGTCTACTAAAGCTCATGTTTGCACTTATTGCACATTGTCCTCGTGAGCAGACACGGCGGCTGAGTGGCTGAGATATGATATGGAATCATTCCTCCGGATGACTGCAGTGCAGCAGAGCTTCAATGATATCATTCGCTGTGCGTGGGGCTGGCTACACCATCAGGACGTACAGTATAAATGCTGTGCTTTTCACTGGATACAGTGAACGTTAACGTCTGGCTTCAGTCTGTCTACAGACTTGGCCAGTCTTCAGTGTGGTCATCAAACGTCTGCATAAACAGTCAAACGTAGTGGTTTGACTGTTTATGCAGGCATACAGTCAACCTAAGGAGACATTCTCTCAGTGCTGGTCACCTGCTGATGG
>NC_136935.1:26487757-26500257 GCF_949987615.1 Pollachius pollachius
CAGATTTGAGGCTAAGAGTAAAAAATAGTTTTTTTGCATTGTTAAACAATGCAGAGGAAGGGGAAGAGAGAGAATCAGGGAGAGCAACCGAGGGTAGAGATGAAAGCCTAAACAGATGAGCGTGGCACCCCAGAGATGACATGTTTATAGAGAAGATCTCCATCGCTCATATAACGCCCACACACGCTGGGCATGGGCATTAAAACTAATGTCCTCAGAGGAGAAAAAAGTGAACGATAGAAGGAGAAAGAGGTAATGACAGAAGAGTGAGAGGAAGTGGGGAGGTGACAGAGCATCCAGAGGCAGAGAAAGGCAATAGAGAGGTATTTACATCGGCGCGAAGGAAGAAAGGGAGGGATGTAGAAAGAAAGGCAATCGTTCACAGGCGAGTGCACCCCAGGCTAATCTTTGAACCCTTCTTGAAAATAAAGCCTGTGTGTGTATGTGTGTGTGTATGTGTGCATGTGTGCGTGTGTGTGCGTGTGTGCGTGTCTCCAGCAGACATTAGTGATTTAGATTGCCTGTCATGCAGTATCCAAACAGTTCTTCTGATCAAAGAGATTTCCCTTTCGTTTCTTTTCCCCTAAAAGTCGATTCAAAGAGAACGTGTGTGCGTGTGCATCTGTGTGTGTTTTCATGTGTGTTGCGTGTGTGTGTGTGTGTGTGTGTGTGTGTGTGTGTGTGTGTGTGTGTGTGTGTGTGTGTGTGTGTGCATGTGTGCGTGTATGCATGGACATGTGTGCGTGTGCATGTGTGAATGTGTGCATTTGCGGGTGTTTGTAAATGTTTGTGGTACAGAGAGCAGTGAATGTAAAGAAATATAAACATATATAAACATATCAATATTATTTTTCATCAATGTCATGTTGAGCAAGATTGGCACATAGCGCGAGAGAGAGAGAGAGACACACACACACACACAAACACAAACACACACAAACACACACACACACACACATACACATGCACATGCACATGCACATACACACACATACACACAATCAATGTTCTGGCTCTACATGCGTTGTACACCATGGACCATGTTTCACCAGTTCAAAACATATTGAGAAAGACCTTGTTTTGAGCAGCGAGTGATGCCAGCAGCAGCATGCAGAGGGGCATGCAGAGTAACCAGTGGCGGCTCCTGAAAAAAATCTCAGGTGGGGCTATTTTTCTAATAATGATTAAGGTGACCCATTCAATAGGTGCATGAAGCAGTATCAATTTGTTGTTAGATGATTAACCCATACAGAGATCCTTCTTGCATCCACTAGATGCCAATTCCATAAACAAAAATGGTGCAATCCACAATAGATTATTTACATGAATCTAAGATAGCTATAGCTAGTTTTATAGCTGTTTAGCTATAAAATAGCTTATTTCCTTTTTTTTAACTCCGATTCTTTAGCTATAAAATAGCAAAACAGGAGAAAATATGTCCGGCAACAACATAAAGACAGGGGCAGCATATTAAGTCAAGTATTTATTGACTGATCTTGAAAGCATTGGCTTACTAAAGTAAAATAAGCTACCACAGTGGTATATAGAAATACCCACACAGTGCTGTCAGCCGTGCGGCCGTCAGGGTGCAAGAGGAGGCAGGGGGAGCAGAACACTGCGTTAGCTTCTTCACTGCCTGCTAGACAGCTTTTTCTCTTGTACCAATTTGTTAGGGTTAGGGTTAGGGTTGCCTCGGGTGTATGACATCCTCCCCTTTGTAGAAATCTGTTTAATTATTACATTTGGTCTTGGAGGTCCTGATTGTTTTAATGCACTTTAATTGTCTGAATTTGATTGCCGACTAAAAGTAACTTCTTTCAAAGACACAATGGAATTGCACGGTACAGTCGCAATCTGGAAAGTAGAACGTGACTTGATCGAAGATGCTCCTTCCCTCTCTTTGCTCAGTTACGTATGACACAAGCGTGTTGGGGCGAGCCCTCCCGGAACCCATAGAGAAGCTGTACTAGGGGCGATATTTTCAGAGCCCCAAACCATAAACTTCAACGACGCTGATTGGCAAAATACGTACTTTATATGCATAGCAACTGGGGCTTAACCATTAACTGGCTTAAATTCCAGTACAGTTGGCTACTAGACCCAACGATAAACATTGAACGTGAAACGGAATGCAAATATCATTCTTGAGAGTTCTAAACCCATTCTAAAGTGAAAACATTATTAGCATGTCAGGACACACAGAGTGGCGCTGCTCAGCGGCTGACACGCATGCGGGAGCTCTGTTTGTCCATGTTTGTTTGTTTGTTTTTTTTCTGTTTGCGAGATGCAATCCTGAGTATCCTGAGTGTTGGTGTTAAATGTGCGCGTGCTTGCGCTTTATGAATAAGAATGCTTTATTTTGATGCGGACAGCGGTCAAAACATGACTTGTTTCAACTTTTATTGGTGATCACTCTGCTCTGGCTTCTACCGATAAGCACTGAATCCTCCAAGATCACCTACGGGAGAGTGGAGCTATTCCAGTTGGACCTAGCACTGCAACAGCATTGGATACCGGCTTCAGATATCCATCTGGAATGCCTAAGGTCTACACCATTCACTCGGAGGAAGCGGGGATCGAGAGGAGGAATCCGCCGGCGAGTTCGAGCAAGGGGATTTAAACCTCCACTCCCAACCATCATCCTGTCTATTTTCTCATCTCATTTTTTCAAAATGAGAAAGATTATTATTATATTAAATAAAAAATAAAAAAGGCCGGCAGGTCAGCGGGAGGGCGGCGCCCCAGCACCCTCTATGGCCGAGCCGCCACTTGCTGTAACTCTACATCATAATATTAATACAGACAGTGGTGTAATCGTCAAAATGCAAGACAAATTCCTCTTGGGGCATTTTGTCTTGCATAAATTTCTTGCAGTTACCTATGAGCTCTTTTTTTTTTATCAAAAAACATCATCAGTTTTCCAATAATTCTTCACTTCTGACTCATTTTAAATGTCATGTTTCTAAAGGCCTTGTGTGTATGGATTGAACTCAGTTTCTAAGACAACAAGTGCAGGTTGGTTTCAGATTTTCACGTCTGTTTGAAAAAAAAAAAAAACTCGACCTTCTGATCTAACACTGTAAAAGTAAAAGGTGAAATGCAGTGCGATTATCAGAAAATAAATTACACAATTGCAAAAATAATCATTTTTTTTAACTTTTGAATCCCTGAGTGTTACATATACAAAATACATTAACTTGTCATAGATTCATCTTACAACAGCCGTATTCTGCAATTATTGTGGTTTGTAGCAAAGCGATACACAAAATCACCAAAATCCAGGGCTTTTGCTCGTCTAGTCTCTACACTTAAAACTCTTAGATTGCTGAGTCGAACATCATCCATAGTAGATTTAAGGTAGGTCTTGACCAGTTTGAGTGTGGAAATGCTTCGTTCACAGGTAGCTGTACTTACAGGTATGGCAATGGACCCTTTGCATAACCTGAACCAGCTCATGGAATACCTCTTTGAATGGTTCAATGATCTTTGTGAGTTCCACAATAAATGACATGAGAGCCAGACATAAATCTATAAAGACTCAAAATTATAAAAAATCATTAAAGACTGCAAAATTATAAAAAAACATATATATATATATATATATATATATATACGACAAGGGTGGCTTATGGGGTCCCCCCTAAATCCGCCACTGAACTGCTATCCCTCAAACCAGCATGTTGTCTGAATCAATGTCTATATGTTGTGAAGTCATCTGAGCTTTTGTGTTAAACATAATTTTAAGTAACTGATGATGTATCAGTGAACTCCTATTAAAGCATAGATTTTCCCATGACCCAGGAAGTAATTTCTTCTTCTTCAAGTTTGGCACAACCCATGAGTTTATGTTTGCTTTGTTTCTGCCAAAAAGTCCATTACAAAGGTTACATATTTTAATTACATGTTTTAAAGATAATTGTGACAAATGATTACTGCTTAAAGATTTTAAAGCGTGAATGCAATGAATAAAGTAAAAGGCAGACAAAACTTATTTTCAAAACACATTAACGATTGCAACATGACAGGAAATTATGATATAATTTCATGATATAGCAAGATAGAGATGCCTTGATATGAATCAGGGCAATGGTCTACTAAAATAATAAATTTAGGGGCTCTAGCCCTACAGGAAGTGACTCTCAGAGGATCACAAAATTTGTCATTGGAAGGCATGGGCAACAAAGGCGTTGCCATAAAGCCCCCTAAATCCGCTGGAAAGAGAGGGCCCATCAGCCGGGGGCTCCGCGGGCGGCTTTGAGACCCCCTCAAGTCTCTCTCTGGCCCTGGTCCAGCCAGGCTCTGGAGCAGGGTACTCCCAGGAGAGCGGGACAGTCCTATCTCCAAACGGCCTTCCCCACATTGTGAACTAAGAGGTCCGCAGGCCACACTTCAGAAAGAGGAACCGTTTGAGCTTGCTTGGTTTTAGAAAGATATAGAAATTTAAATGTGGGACATGTCGTTCCTTGGTACCCACTACCCAGAGGAACGTGTGTATGAATGTTGGCACTCTAGATGTCTTAACAGGGTTAGACCAACATAAGAGTAAGTAAACATGAAACAAAGACAGTTTCATGTTCAAACTCTCTGGTCGGATGGAGGTAAACTTGTGCCGTAATATTTCATATTTGGGAGCCAGTGCGGCGTGTGATGGAAAACCCATATGCTGTTACCTTTTAGTCATATAGGCTTTGTTTCCTATTCCGTGTATTGTCTTGCCACCCTGCTTTTCCTCAGTGTCATCTAAATGGTGACCTTTGTGCTTGGGTCAGCGGCCCCACTTTCTTCAGTGGCATCTAAATGTTTACCCTTTTGCTTGGGTAACCACTCTACCTTCCTCAGAGTCAATCAAAATGTTAACCTTCGTACTTGGGTAAACTGGTCACAAGGGAGAAGGCATCCCCTTATGCACTCTTCTGCTTGATGAGAACACAGGCCACAATGTGTCTCGGGTAAACATTACCTGATTTGATTATTGACATCTGCAATGTGGGGAGGATGGGAAACTGTTTAAAAAGCTCTGTCAAACTGTATTCTGGACTCACTCTACTAGAGAGGGGTTTAATGTATGCATGCATTAAACCTAGGTTAATTGTCGACAACTATTGTTGTTTGCATTTAGAATTCTCATCTGTCCTAGACGCAAAATCTCTTAAAGGTAGCTGCCACGACAGACGTCCCTTACTTTCCTGTGCATTTCACCCATAGCTCAGGTTTTAAGAGAAAGCTCTGGTCTCAGACAGGCTTTTTGGACCGGTAGAGTTGAGGTCTGGCAAGAATTTCAGCTCAAAAACTCAGAAGCGGGCTGCTAGGTGAGAGGTGACGAGATGGAGCATTTGCTGAGGCATTCTGAGTCCCTTCCTGCAGGGCTGGAGCCCCCACATTGATGATCTTCTGGGTCCTTAAGGCCCCCTTTCATTAAAAGAAACCCCAGGTCTACAGCTCAGTCCCAGGTGTCCTTGACCCCTGTGTCATCTCCTAATTACATCACTTCCTGTAGGGCTAGAACCTCAAAATTAATATTTTTTTTATTTTTTGCCTCGTAAGGTTTCTAATTGAGGGAAATGATCCGAGACACCCAATTCCATGGTTGTGATGGTTTTTTGATGGTTCACAAAACCATCCACATGACGTCATTATATTTTCTAATAATGCTTAAGGTGACCCATTCTATAGGTGCATGAAGCAGTATCAATTTGTTGTTAGATGATTAACCCATACAGAGATCCTTCTTGTGTCCACTAGATGCCAATTCTATAAACAAAAATAGTGCAATCCACAATAGATTATTTATCATATTATATATATATATATATATATATATATATATATATATATATATATATATATATATATATATATATACTTGGGCTGAGCAAGGATTAAAAGTTTTAATCGCAAAAAATGCAAAAAAAAGACCAAGTGATCTTTAGGGAGTTTTATCAACTCACTCAGTGTGGGTTGAATATGAAACTTAAGGAACACCACAGATCACTTACTGCAGTTGTAATCAGGCAGACACTTGCTGCAAGTGTAATTGAATGTAAAGTAAGTGGAACTAAAAACCAAAAATAATTTCTGATATGAATGTTGACATTCTGTGGGCAAAACCTTTCAAAATCAAAGTAAAACAAAGAGAATAAGCATTGTTTTATATTAATTTGTATTAATCGCGTCAAAATAAGATTGCGTTAACGCATAATTAACGCGTTAACTTGCCCAGTCAATCCACTGAACATCTGTTCCTGGCATCAGGACCGGTGGGAGGGGCGTGTCGCTGGTGTCCTCTCCCAGCTCATTGGCCGAGCAGGACCAACGCTCTGATGCGTCATTTTTAGGAACATTATGAGTGTCAACACATTGACACGTCGCTTTAACGCACCTCCTAACCTACAATGTTTTTACAGTTGGTCGTTACAACGGTGTTGAAAATAATACGCATTAGTATCAGGAAACAAAACTATCTATTTAATTAAAGACACACAGTCTTGCACCAGGAGGAGTTGAGGCGTCCTGAAATGAAAACACTTTTCCTAGAAGTGTGCTTCTAGGAAAAGCACACTAGGGTCGGAGGATAGCAGCAGACTGCCACTCTGCCCACAGATGATCACTGCATTCCCGCGATGGGGGAGAGGCGGCCAGTCATCTCAACACTCAGGGCTCAGGAGAGGGGGAACACAGAGGATATGGAGATAAAGTAAGCAGCAGCCGTAATAACCAACCTGGGAAAAACAATGTTCAATCATTGCCACAAAACACTTTCCTGGGACATTGACATTGAGACAGCGATCACTCGGCTGTGGTTTGTTTGTGTCTGAGCTGTTACTCTTTTCTCCCATGCCTGTTGGGGATTTGTGTATTTATGTGTTTGTCTTGTTCCTATCAATATTTGGTCTTTGTTGTTATACATTGTTGTTATTAAACAATGTTCCGGTTGTCTTTAGACGGACCATATCAAATAAATGTATCTGCTTATTGTTGGACAACAAAGAAGTTCAAACATTTCTTTATTTTACATAAAGGAAATCAACTATATACCCAATTTCTAATAATAATGTCTTATATTCCACTTTGCTATGACACCAATGGCATCAGAGTCCATCACAGCACCAAACATACACTTAGTTCAGTATGTTTGTGTGAGAGAGAGAGAGAGAGAGAGAGAGAGAGAGAAAAGGAAAGGAAGAGAGAGAGAGAAAGAGAGATAGAAAGACAGAGAGAGAAAGAAAGAGAGAGAGAAAGAGAGGGAGAGAGAGAGAGAGAGAGAGAGAGAGAGAGAGAGACAGAGAGAAAATGCATTATAAATAATTATTTACTGCCTAAAATAGGTACCTAAATCCAGTGGTAAGGTGTGCCCTGTGCCCTGGTAGTACCGGCCTGCGACTCCATCACCATTTGTCCCCCTGGCTCCAAAAGAATCAGGTGTGTTTTGATCAAAACCAATAGAACATTGTTGCCCCAATAGCCTGCTCTCCTTGACCCGCTCAGCCCTTCTGCCCAGCGACAGCTGGCGGCGCGGCCGGGATGCGCTCGCTGGCACTACCTGGAGATGCTGCACAGCAACACATCACTCCAATCAGCGGGCGGGGCAGCGGGCCAGCGGGCCAGCGCAGAGCTTGGCCTGATTGTCCCAGTGGATATAAGCCCCGGGCAGGGCAGGGAGGCTGCGACGGGCCGGGCGGAGTGTTGTACTGTGTTTGTATCACACACCACACAGGTGGTGCTCTGATAACTGTACCGCTCGCTCACAATGGTGCTCTGATGACTGAACCGCTCGCTCACAGTGGTGCAATGATGACTGAACCGCTCGCTCACAGTGGTGCTCTGATGACTGAACCGCTCGCTCAAGGTGGTGCTCTGATGACTGAACCGCTCGCTCATGGTGGCACAAAGGAGAGGATAGGCTTGGTTTTCTTCACTGACTAAAGCACCGCTTTAAGGTTAAGCTGCAGTTTGTATCTCTTATCTGTTCCACTACTTCCTGTCCGCGCTGCTGCAGCACATGCCGTCCCTCTGGGATCAAAGAAGTGTTATCTGGTCCCATCTCCTTCTCTTGCCCCTCTAGATAGCATCAGAGTGTTATCTGGTCCCATCTCTTTCTCCTGCCCCTCTAGATAGCATCAGAGCTGGAGAGGATTAGTCATCAGAATAAGATAATCTAGGCTGGAGCACGTCTCTAGACCGTCTCACTAATGCCTTCTTCTCTGGAACCTTTTCTGACTTCCATGCGTCAGTGACAGGCGCAGACCACACGCCAATCATAGCATCGGAACCTGTGACACACCACCGGCTGCTTGGTAGAATATGAAAATACCTTAACAGCGCTCCGATAGGACACGTATTTGTTCTAAACCCGCCCCATATTAGATGAACATGGACATCTGTCTGAATGTGAGGGGGGACAATTATGCGAGAGCATAATAAAACATTAAATTGTTTTATTTTACTATTATTTCCTTTAGGTCAGTCAGAGTTGTTTGAAAATGTTGGACATTGTGGTATAGAGCCTATATGATAAGCAACATGTAAAATAAATAATGTAGCAGTAAGTTCTATCTGACAAGTTGATTAAATGAACGTTTAATGCACATCAGATATGTACTACTTATACAAGAGATGGAGACTATGCTCTCCTTAATTATGTAATTAATTAAAGTAATTTGATGCCAGGTCCTGAACTCTGACCCAAGTATCTGTGCACCCAAACCATTTCAAACGCTTCTGAGCAAAGGCATCATTTATGAAGCAATTATTGCACACGTAAACAAAAAAGTGACCCAATATTCAAATTTTTTATTGCAATAACTATCGCTTCAAATCATCTCTGCATGCATTTCGGTTATTTTAAATGACACATGAAAACAGCATGTTTCAGTGAAAGACACACACACACACACCATTAACCCTGCATTCAGCCTGAATAAAGACCACCGCTCTGCAGAAGATAACACTGTTTGCAACAGTCTGGGATTTCCGAAAAAGACCTAATCAGCTGATCACCGATCAGTGGATGTGTTTATTGATTCAAACAAACGTTGATGCCAAGCAGCTAAAGAGGTTTGAATGTAGTCACGATGCAGCGCCAGTTGCTGACAGCTGAGGCCCATTGCTTCTGTTCGCCTACTTCTGTTCGCAATCTTCTGTATGCCTGCTTCTGTTCGCCTGCTTCTGTGTTCGCCTGCCTCTGTGTTTCGCTGCCTCTGTGTTCGCCTGCCTCTGTGTTCGCCCGCTTCTGTGTTTAACCGCTTCTGTGTTTCCCCTGCCTCTGTGTTCGCCTGCTTCTGTGTTCCCCTGTCTCTGTTCACCTGCCTCTGTGTTCGCCTGGCTGTGTTCGCTTGCCTCTGTTCTCCTGCTTCTGTTCGCCTGCCTCTGTGTTCGCCTGCCTGTGTTCGCCTGCCTCTGTTCTCCTGCTTCTGTTCACCTGCCTCTGTGTTTGCCTGCTTCTGTTAGCCAGCTTCTGTTTGCCTGCTTCTGTTCGCCTGCTTCTGTTCGCCTGCCTCTGTGTCCGCCTGCTTCTGTGTTTGCCTGCTTCTGTTCGCCTGCTTCTGTTTGCCTGCCTCTGTGTTCACCTGCTTCTGTTCGCCTGCTTCTTTGTTCGCCTGCCTCTGTTCGCCTGCTTATGTTCGCCTGCTTCTGTGTTCGCCTGCTTCTTTTTCACCTGCTTCTGTGTTCATCTGCTTCTGTTCGCCAGCCTCTGTTCGCCTGTCTCTGTGTTCACTTCGTCTGGGGTTCATTGCTTCTGTCTGCACTACTGTAGTGCAATGCTGAAAGCATTTCAATATGGAAGCGCACGTATAGTGCATTACTCGTATCATCACGTTGAGTAAAACATTCATTATTATTTGAAACCTTCACGCCAGAAACTTTAACGTCATCTCTGGGGAAGCAGGTGGATGGTACTGTCCTATAGAAGGGATGATAGTGTTTTCTCCTCTTAGCCAATCGGCAGCAGGTCCATTATGCTCTGCTCAGCCTGTTGATCTTGACACAGAGGTGGACCCCCACATCTCTGAAGAACCCAACTACAGCTTCTATGTGAAGCCACAACGGACATAAAACCCTACAAAGAGATCTGAATAACGTATCTCAATATGTACAGAATCCGAATTATTGCAGAATACCAACAGGCCTACAAATAGTATCAGCAATGATGATGTTACATAACATCATGGTGGACCTACCTTCAACTGGTCATATTCTTCAGAACCTCGCCTTGACCAGAATTCAAAAGGCAGTGCAGGACAATGATTGGCAAGGTTTGTGAAAACAAAACCTGTTTGATACAACAGAATAAGCTCGGATATCAACTCCAATTCAAAAAACTCACAAATACACAAAGACACGCACACAAAGTCACACACCCACGGACACACAAACACACGCACACACACAAACACACACACACACACACACACACACATATACACACTAACACACACAAAGACGCACACACATACATACACGCACACACACGCACAGACACACACACATACACACACACACACACACACACACACACACACACACAAAGACGCACACACATACATACACGCACACACACACCCGCACAGACACACAAACATACACACACACATACAGATACACACAGACACACAAACACACAGACCCACACACAAACACACAAACTCACGCACGCACGCACACACATACACACACACACACACACACACACACACACACACACACAAACAAACACACGCACACACACACAGACACAAACACACACACACACATCCACAGAGAGTTGGACACTATTCTTTGTGTTCATTGATCCAGAGAAGAAAAAGTCAAACCAGTCAAGCGGAGACCTTAACTTTGCAAAGACACACACACACACATACACACACACACACACGCACACACACACACACACACACACACACACACACACACACACACACACACACACACACACACACACACCACGTACACCATGTACACTCTCAGGGTAAACTAGGGTAAACGAGGCAGAGAGCGAGAGAAAGTCCTTAGACTGACTGATTTACAAGCGCAGGTGAAACCCTCTCATCTAATACCATGAATTAACCAACCGTGTATGTATGTGTATGTGTGCTTGTGTGTGTGTGTCTGTTGGTGTGTGTTTTGTGTGCATGCACAATAAAGCTATAGACACCAATCAATGATCAAGGCCAAACAGATATAGATCATCTTCCAATCACCATATTACACACACACACAAACACACACACACACACACACACACACACATACACACACACACACACACACACACACACACACACCTTCCTGTGAGAGAATTTCAGTTCAGGGAGACAAAGATTTATCCATTAGCTAAATTATTCTTACCACCTCTCTATACACACGTAGACCGATCATTTTTACATTCTCGCTCTTTTCTCATCAGCTCTCCCCTTATCCTCCCTCTCTCCTCCTCATCTCCTTCCACTCTTTCCTCCCTCTCTCCCTTCTCATCTTCTCCCCCCTATCCTTCTTCTCTCCCTCCTCATCTCCTCCCCCCTATCATCCTTCTCTCCCACCTCAGCTTCTCCCCCCTTATCCTCCTTCTCTCCCTCCTCATCTCCTCCCCTCTGCACCATGCCCCTGCTGTCTGTCCATTAATTTTCTCCTCAGATAACTCTTTCCCACCAGCCCCCCCCCCCTCTCTCTCTCTCTCTCTCTCTCTCATCTCTCTCTTTCACCTCCCCCAATCAAACCAGCTGTCTCTTAGCATAACAACATTCTGGTACCAGAATGTTTAAGCATTCTAGCACTGCCCCAGAATGCTTAACCATACACAAACACATGCACACACGCGTATGCACACACGAACACGCACACACACATACACACCCACATACACACCAGTGTTTCATCGTTGTGTTGGTATGGTATAACGGCATTAAAATCTAAAATCATGACGTTGGCCCGGTCATTACCACATCTGGTCCATTCTCCAGATCATCTGGTCTCCCTGAATTCCTTCACTGGTTATAAAGACGATATTCAGTTCAAACTGAGCCGATCGATAGGCTGTCATGTGACAGCAAGGAGCCTCTCTTCTGACTCGGCTTTAGAGATGACACGGCCAACAAGAGACAGACGAACAGCAGACAGAGAGACAG
Source organism: Pollachius pollachius (assembly GCF_949987615.1). Taxonomy (NCBI): domain Eukaryota; kingdom Metazoa; phylum Chordata; class Actinopteri; order Gadiformes; family Gadidae; genus Pollachius; species Pollachius pollachius. Next base: position 26,499,880 of record NC_136935.1, read on the forward strand.
ACGGGTAGGCAGACAGAGAGACAGACGGACAGCAGACATAGAGACAGATGGACAGCAGACAGAGAGACAGATGGACAGCAGATAGAGAGACAGATGGACAGCAGACAGAGAGACAGACAGAAAGCAGACTGTGTGTGAGGTGTTGGGCTGTAGAGGGCCAAACAGCCCTGGTGGCTGTGGGGACAAAGTGAGTATTTCCATTCAAACATGTCTTTGAGATCATACTTCAGTTAGCACCACTGTTTGGTATTTTGTACTTGTTACTTTGGAGAACACACACGCATACAAACACACAAACACACAGGCACACGCACACAATCACACACACACATGCGCGTGCGCACACACACACACACACACACACACACACACACACAT
>NC_136935.1:26505257-26510257 GCF_949987615.1 Pollachius pollachius
GCCGGAAAACGCCTCTGCTTTTCGCCGACACGCCTCTCAGAGCAAGTTTAGTGGCGCAGGTTTGCTGCGGGGGAAAATCAGCGACACTCGCCCAGGTAAGAAGTTATGTTTTTAAACATAACGGCTCCACCATCGACACACACGCAGGTAAGAACACAAACGCACGCTCACACACCGCAGTGACGCTCGCCCAGGTAAGACGTTGTGTTTTTAAACATAACGGCCCCGCCATAGACATACGCGCATGTAAGAACACACACCCACGCGCACACACCGCAGCAACACTCGCCCAGGTAAGATGTTATGTTGTTAAACATAACGGCTCCGCCATCGACACACGCACAGGTAAGAATGCACATGCATGCGCACACAGCGCAGCGACACTCGCCCAGGTAAGACGTTATGTTCTTTAACGTAGCAGTTCCGCCATCGACACACGCACACACCGCAGCGACACACTCGCCCAGGTAGGGCGTTATGCTTTTAAACATAATGGCTCCGCCGTCAACAAACTCTCCCAGATAAGATGTTCTGTCTATAGACTGAAAAAATTGCGATAAAAGACGGGAAGAGACCATTGCTCAACTCGTCAAGCTACGGCAGGTCGTTCATTTTGTCATATAAAAAACGTTAAATTCAAACTTTGCGCCGACCGGCATATCAACAAAAAAGACTTGCAATCCCTTCAAGAGACAGCGTCCCTGTAACACAGAACAAAAACATGTCAATAACACAGTTTGGTGAATTATGTCTATAGTGTCCACAACAAGACTACACTTTGTTGCTCAAATGTAATATTACTCTCCTCCTTGAGCCTCAATGTCTTGCGATATTGATATCCCCCCTCCCCCTTGCGTACTGTTTTAGTTGTTTTATTTTTCTCATGTTTTTTGTGTATGCTATGTGTGACTGTAGGCTACTGCTACCTGTCTTGGCCAGGAAACTGCAAGAGATGTTAAATCTCAATGATGATTAATATTTTCAACTAACCAATAGTAGTCGCCTTGCATTTTAAAATGTCAATGCACTTTTCAGCCCTGAATAACAGTAAAAGCTATTTAATAATTGTTTTACATGCATAATATACTACACTTTCCATTGAACAATTACCCCAGTTACCACAGTTACCATAAATTGACAAATTTTATATAATGTAACCAAATGCTCACACACTAGCTGCTTTCAGACACACATGTAAGTCCTGATATTCTCCTGATGGGCCGTATGTATGAACAACATATCCTGACATTTGTACCCTGAAAATCTCCTGAATAATACTACCCCTGAGGTAGTATTTTCTCTGTAGGAAATGTAAATTACCTTATATGTGAATGAGGCGTAGAAAGTCGTTACCACTTCTGTGGGCTACCCTAACCCTAACCCTATTTCTCACACCACTTCTGTGGGCGTGTTGATGATGCTTCGTCATTGAGTGGCCACCTAAATGATAATCAGCCTGTTGCCTTTTGTTCGCTGAATGGTTAAAAAATATTTAATTGTTGGCACTGCTTTTAATAGTCATTTGTGGTGAACGAATGTTATACGTTGCAACATCAAAGGCAAAATATTATTATATTATGAGCTCAGAAATTTGTTACATTATCAACTGGGGTTTCCACATTATTGCTATGTGTTTGATTACAACTAGAGGTTGAGCGTGTGCAACGTGCGTGCAAAAGTCTAGTAAAAATAACAAATAAGGACTACTGGGTGATTGTTTGAGTGTTTCCCCGGAAGCTTACAGATGAGGGGATATGATGCCACTGTGTTGTTGGAGGATGGATGATAGATGCAGCTTCAACTGACCTGAGTCAGAATTATTTGACTCTTGGGCTGGGTGAGGCTGCACATCTGTGTGCATTGACCAATCAATGCACACAGATTAAACCAGCCATCAACAAAAACACTCAGGAGCACTCAGACGTGGAATCAAGGAACACCTGCTCTGCATTATATAATGCTTCAAACTGTTAGAAAAGGTTGAGACCACATAAACCCATTCCTCTAGTCTGAGGAGCCCAGTAAAGCCCCCTAGGTGGCGTACGGCAGGGAGACCTGCTACACTGGGCCCCAAGCCTGGAGCCTCTCTGACCAGGGAGGGAGATAGAGGGGCTGCCGAGGACTGGGACATCACCCTTAACCCTGCACCCTTAACCCATCACCCTTCACCCTGCACCCTGAACCCATCACCCTTAACCCTGTACCCTTAACCCAATACCCTTCACTCTGCATCCTGCAACCTGCACCCATCACCCTTCACCCTTCACCCTTAACGCAGCATCCTTCACCCTTCACCCTTAACCCAGCACCCTTCACCCTTAACCCAGCACCCTTCACCCATAACCCTTCACCCCGCACCCTTCACCCATCACCCTTAACCAGCACCCTGTACCCAGCAGCCTTCACCCTTCACCCTTAACCAGCACCCTTCACCCTTAACCCAGCACCCTTCACCCTTAACCCAGCACCCTTCACCCATAACCCTTCACTCTGTACCCTTGACCCAGTACCCATCACCCTTCCCCCTGCACCCTTCACCCATCACCCTGCACCCATCACCCTTTACCCTTAACCCATCACCCTTCACCCTTCAGCCTGCACCCATCACCCTTCACCCTGCACCCATCACCCTTCACCCTTAACCCAGCACCCAGCACCCATCACCCATCACCCTTCACCCATCACCCTTCATCCTTAACCCATCACACTTCACTCTGCACCCATCACCCTTTTACCTTAACCCAGCACCTTTCACCCATAACCCTTCACCCTGAATCCTTTACCCAGTACCCTTTACCCATCACCCTGCACCCATCAACCTTTACCCTTAACCCATCACCCTACACCCTACTCCTGTGTGACTCATAGCTCTGTGGGTATGAGTGTCAGTCAGAGGCTCTTGTCAGAGCAACATCTATCCGTCCCCCTCCCTCTCTCCCTCTGTCTCCTCCATATCATCATGTGGTAGTAATGACAGCTTACGGTGCTTTCTGTGGCTCCTATGCTGTGTTGAATCTATAGGATATGTTGCCTGCCGTGAAGAGCATTTTCTTAACAGCATGCTCACTAGTGAGTACATCGTTCTGTGTTTGCGCTCTGGTCATTCATTGCCCCTGGGACTTGATATTTGGTGTAGCGGACAGCGGTTGTTAAGCTGTCACTGCATACTTAGCCAATAACAACGCTTGTCACTGAGGGCAAGACGATCAGAACTCTGCCCAGACGCTCAACAAACGGCCAAATGCTAAAATGTTGATCTTTCTCTAGATTTGTAACTAAATCTGAAGCCTGAATAAAGGGTGTCTCGTACCGTTTGGCCCTCAGATAGATCCCGGCTATGAGCTTGTCCCAGGATGGCGGTCAACGACAGCGGTGCTTAAAGTGTTGGTAAATGCTGGTAAAATACACTTTGTTTCAGGTTCTGACACTCTGCTGGGCCACACGGTTACAGTCAGTGCTGGGTCTGTCTCCAGTACCACAGTTGGCAACACAATCACTGACTGAACGGAGGAACTTATGAGGGAGAGAGGCTGCATCGTCCAATCGCAACATGTATAACTTGCAACTTCTGCAGTTTAATTTGCAGATAAGATATTTCTGAAAATGTAGACTTTACCCCCAGATAAATAAATATGTTCAATAGATACCTGCAAGGCTTGTGTATTGTATACATGCCAACACTTAACAAAAAGGGTGCATAAATTAACCATTAATAACCAATTAATAATTATTGCAGCAACAAGCATTAACCAACCATTAACTAGCAATTAATTAAGCGTTAACTAATGATGTGAGAAAATGTATGAACTGAAATCCTGTTTTTCGTGCCAGTGTGTCAACATGGTAACAGGAATGCTGTTATGCACAAAATTATAGATTACAACCCAAACTCATTCCATTTTCCGTTACCATAGAAACAGTGATTGCAGCAGCGCAATCACAGCCACCTCAAGTTATTCACATCAACAACCAGGCTCCCATTGTGTCCCCTTCCTTCCAGAGTATAGGGGAGCTTCTTTAAGGCTAACTTTGCAACATGCAGATAGCACACAGCTGACAACCAAAACTCACAAACACATATACCCACACACACACACAATCACATGCAAAACATACGTACACGTGCAAACACACACACACACACAAGTGTGTACACACACACACACACACATACACGCACACACGTTTTATAGGTTGCCTTCAATTAATATTAAACAGTGGAAATGGAATCTTTCAGCGTTCATAAAACTAAAAGTGAATGAATCAGCGCTCTTTCCTAGAGGTGTGCATCGTGTGCTACGTGATTATGTAATTATAAAGGTGACGCTCACGTGACCTGACAATGCAGTTTATTCTCCATCAGCGTTCACAAGAGAAGACTGAATCCAAGTTAGCACATTTAAGGACAGGTATACTAATGATGAGGGTCTGTGCTCATTACCTGCTGCAGACAACAGCCTGCAGGGAAGCATTCCAGAAAGGAATAACGAATTACAAGTCCGACATGCTGAGGAAGAATCCATGAGAACACCCAGGAACAGCAGAAACCCATCTTAGTTAACGCAGGGCGATATGCTTTCAGCCTCATTGGGTTATGTTTGAGGTTTTCTGGGTGCATACCGAATGTATGACACACACTCACTGGGTCTCTCTGTTGCCATCCATCATCAATCACATTATCAGGGTGTGATTGATGATGTCTGCCATGAAGGTGCACTTTGCAGGATCAGTATATCGGAGGATGAGCGAACCTCATCGGGGAAAAACAATCAAGATGTTTGGTGTTCTGTAACCAAGGAGCCAGATTGTGCTGACTGAGAGTGGACTTTGCGTCCGGGTTAAGGACTCTCCCAGCTTCCAACCTGGTCACTTACTGGCCGGTTAAACTCCCACTGGGAGCACACACAGACACTCATACCCACACTTGTTCACATAGACACCGAGTTTGGCAGTGTAAATTGCTTGTGACTGTAAGCACAGATTTAAATTGCAGCAATGTT